>NC_086283.1:78772920-78870603 GCF_021018805.1 Prinia subflava | reverse complement strand
CCCAGTCCCTGTGTCGACTGTTTGAAGGGATGTTCAGGGAGATGGAAGCTAGCCACTGCATCTAGGGATGAATACGTCAATGACAGCAGGAGGACTGGATGTTTTCATCTCCTCTCTAATCCCCAGGGCACAGCCACCAGTTTGCACACACAGGAGAACCTGCATTGCTTCCTTATCAATGTTCTGATCATGTGAGTCTTAAATCTGCTAGAATGACAGCTCAAGGCTGATGTATGAAAAAGTACTTAAAAAGGCTGCAGACGGGGGATACAATGTCTGTTTTTTAAGTGTCTATATATATATTCATTCTTCAATTGAATACATTTTTGAAAACCCTGTGTTTGATGTGCTAACTGTTGCCAGCTGATCAGCATGAGTGTGGCAAAAAATCAGTGTTTTACAGTTAAAAAAAACCCGAAACAACCGGTCAGTCCATGACCCACTAGCTTGATTTAGAGAATTATTTTCTTAAAATACGTGTATAGAAAATAGTGGAGGGGGAAAATGTCTGGACATGTGCTTTATATTAGTTGTCTGACGATGGTGACAAGTGCATTTGTCAGGCCCCAGGGAGCAACTCCGTTAGATTCACTTTATTAATTGAGCAGATTACATGTTTTAGGAGATTTATTCCCTCCTCCTCCCCCAGCTTCCCTGCTCCCTTTTCTTTGATATTCCGTGGTTAAAGCAGGGAAGGGGAAAATAAACTTCTTTTTGGCTTTATCAAGTCATAATTAAGCATGAGGGGAGTGGAAGTAATGCAGAGGGTGCATAACACTGACAAGGTCAATTATCTCCTGATAATTCTCACAACAGCAAGTATTAATAAGATGAATAATATTAATTGAATGTGAGTTTGTAGAGTTTCAATTCCTATTTTAAAGTTTTCTTCAACATAATGCAGACAGGATGGTTGATGCAAGGGGAGGTTGATTTAATGGCCTCCAGCCCTATAGATTTCTTACTAGGCTGAGAAGTCCTTGCAGTATTTGCTGCCTATTAAGATACATGGAATTAAAAATGCAGCAAGCAGGAAAGGGAGGCCACCGAAAAACCATTTGCATAAGATTCTGGATGCTTTCCATGCTAATTGTTGAATGGGCCCCTTCCCTTTTGATTGAAATACAGTTTCAAATATAGTTTGAGATTCTCTGTACTTACGGTTCTTTTAGGGGTCTTGACTCAGCTGATCAAAATCTAATTATCATTTGAGGTACATCGTGATAAATCTAGAATAGCTGCAATGTGACTAGATGCCTTAGCACAGCTCAACAGACCTGTCCTGGTATTCCTCTGAAAATTCCACCTCAGGAATGGTCATAGATGGGAGCATATAAGTTTTATTTAGCTCATAAACCCTTCCTGCTATTACTTATGCTTAAAGTCCAGCTTATATGTTTGGGAAAAATTGTGTGTTTATGTTTGTGGGACATTGCCAAGACAGGATTCTATTTAGTTTTACCTGGTCATCCTATATAGCAAGAAGTATAAATTAAGTGTCTCTTGTGCATTATTGTGTCCATATTATGCTCCTGCATTCACAGAATATTGATACAGCCAATAAGATCTTCCTTGAACCCATTTTATTCATTTTTTACAGTGAAGCTCAGTGTGTTTACTAAATAATATTGAATTTGAGCTTTTCCTGGAAAAGCTCATGCTTTTTTAAGTGACCTCGGTCTGTGTTTTATTCTAGGTAGAATCACAAAGGACCAAGCATAACTAACTAGCCAAAAGTCAATATATTTAGGTTTTACTCCAGAGAAACTGAATAAATAATACAGATAGTTAGATTGCCCACTGCCACAAGCATCCATTTTTCATGGAAAATTTATGATCTAAGTACACAAGACATTGTGAATACACAAAAAAGGCCAGTAATCCTGAGTCTCTGGAAGACAACAAAAAAATCTATTTATATCCCTAAAATGTGCTCACTAGTGGGGGCAAGATTCATAGGGTTTTGTGTGCACAATGCAACACAAATATTGACTAGTAAAAAGACTGTTTACTGCTGAAGAGATGGGAGTCTCATTAGTGGCATAACAGAACTATAGGCTGGCCTCCTCCAGAGGCACAGAAGTTTGTAGCAACGAAAATGACATCTGAGAAGGATGTTGCCATCTGTAAGTTTGAACACTGGAAGGCTTAGGGAGGAAAGAAAAGCATGACATTATTCTGAAACTCTGATGTAAAAGTTCCAATGAAGGAGAAACAAGCACTTCGGAAATAAATGCAATATAATCAGGAAATACTTTTGTTTTCTGATAGAGCATGGCAGATAGGGAGGAAGAAAAAATCTTTTATTTTTGTGTTTTCACTTTTAAATGCCTTCTTTTTATTTCCTATGGGAATTATAAAATATAAACTTACATTTTGACAATATATCCCTGTGATAAACAAAGTGTCCCAATGATTATGTTTGGGCCAATTTCCCCCATACTCTAACCCTTGTGAATTGAGAAGTGTGGTATGGTGAGTGACAGCAGTCTAGGGAGAGAGTATTAAAATTTGAAGCCTGCAAGTCGTGTTCAATAAAAATACATCAAAAGGGATGGAACCTTTACAATTCACCAGCATATTTTACTCTACAATTTTCAAAAGGAAAGTAGCAGGGGTCTCAATCAAAGCATGTCGAAATGTTCCATCAAACACATCTCTTGTAAACGTAGCCTGACAGTGCCTGCTTCCATTTCCGATCTTCTCACTTAAATGGGTAACACGTGTGTAAACGATGTTTATTTTATTGTAAATAGAGTGTTGTCTCTGTCCTTTAATATCTCAGCTTTGTGTTTGTATACTTGGTGTCTCCTTTAGCTCTTAATTCAGTATTCTCCCACAGACATTTATTAAGGCTGGAATGGAGGCCTCTGGACAGTTCCTCCTTTCCCCTTCATTGTGGCAGGATCAACTTCACAGGCTTTTCCCATCCCTAATACTTCAATATCACATCCTTCCCTGAATATTATTGCCTTGTTTACACAAGCCCTTTCTCATGTTTTATTCCATTGCCTGAATTCTTCCTTTTAGATGGGTTACAGATTTTCTTCATATTCGACATTTAGGTTTTCAGCTGAAGTGTAATGCAAAATGACTAATGCAATGTCCTTGATGAGAAACAGAGAAAAAGCTGTTCTAACCTGTCTATCCCTTGAGAAATGTGTAGCATGCTCTGCGCCCCTTATCACACAGCTGTGAAACAGGGATGGGTGGATGGAGGTCAGGTGATGCTGCTTGGTTGCTCAGGAGATGTCTTCACCACTGACACACCAAGGAAGGCACCATGATCACACATATTTCTGACTTCAGATAACATTTGGCATTGCAGAAACTTTGTGTTTCTTCAGGGAAATCAGACCAGTGGTCCCTCTAGTGGCATCTTCTCCCTCAGGTTACCAGTTCTTACACAAGAAGAGATGGACACCTGTATCCCGAGGACATAGCCTCTTCTGGGGAATGTTTGGTCCCTCAGCTGGTGCCTAAGTGTGATTTCTAAGTATCTGCTAGGTCACATTTTCAGATCTTTGGCCCTTGCATACTGATGGTTCACCTTCATCTTAAACATCTACCCTGAGAGCAGAAGTTTTTTGATCTGTCAGATGGTAATCTCTATTTGTGATTCATTTTACAGCAAAGGACATGCCTGTTTTGCTGCCCAAGGAGTGCCTGTCCCAGAAGAAGGAATGCAGCCAGCTAGGTCTAAGGCTCCTGAATTAATGTTTCCATACACGCTTCCCCATTGTGGTGTTCAGCTTCACATTTCCATGGAATTTCCTCGTGATTTCAGTGAAGGCAACAAGAGTAAGAAACACTGCAAACATTGGAGAAGGAGGCGGGAAGGAGCAGCAGAGACCCTCAGCATCCTATGGAGATGGTCAGTCTGGAACAGAGGCCCACACTGCTGTCTGTCAAGAGAGTCACTCTTCTGGGGCATTTACTCATGTGAAGGACCCCCCTCCAGAGGAGACTGGATATTCCTGATGTTGCCTGGAACCAAAAGACAAAACTTTCCAAATAAGATTGGTAAGATAAAAACTAATTTTTCAATGAAGATTTCAGGTGCACAAAATATGGCTACGAGCATGTGTGGTAAAGGATTCCTGCAACTTTTTAAAGGTTAATTAATTAGTATATATAGCAAATACATCAACCAGGAGATCAATTGCCCCAGTAATTCACCCTTGGGTCAGCACCTAGGAGTTGGTCCAGGGGATTCTTTGCCATATTTCTTGAAAGGTGTCTTAAGTTCTAGGGGAGAACAAGGTGTCTTTGTCAGAAATTATCTTCCTAATGATAAGACTAAACAGAATTTCAAGAATGATTTAGAAAGAGTTAGTTTATTATTCTAAGATGTGAGAAAAGACAGGAAAAGTACTAGAAACCATAAACCCATATATTAAATTAGATTAAAAATCTACAAAGCTACAAATATATGAAAAACCTAAATATCTTTAGGCATCACTGATATGATGCTGATGCTGACAATACCCCCTGGGCAATTTGGGGGTCGGTAGAGGAGTCTGAAGGCTCTAGGACAGCAGAAGGAAACAAACAGCCTTAAGGTTTGTCTCTTTTGTTTCTCACTACACAAATCTATTTTAATTGGCAATAAATTAAGTTCATTTTCCTGTCTGCTTTGACCGTGACAGTAATTGATAAGTGATCTCCCTGTCTTAATCTCAACCCACAAACTTTCTTGCTTCTGTTTTGTTTCTACTTTCTGCCCCTTGCTTCTGATGGGTAGTGGGGAGTGAGCATCTGGGTGGGAGTTTGCCTCCTAGACAAGGTGAACCCATGACAAGGAAAACAAGAAGCCAGAAATCTGACAGGATTTTTAGCTGTAATGTCTCCTTGGAGTTTGTTGCCGTTGTTGTTCATTTTGGTGTTTTTTTTGGGGTTTTTTTTGTTTGTCTGTTTTTTGGTTTTTTTCTTTGTAGGCTATAAAGAAATAATTTAGGTCACTACAAAGAAGTTAAGCTGGAGCATAACCTGATCAGCTCTGTACACTCATTTTAACCTGTTAATTCATTCCTCATTGTTTTAGTATCTGGTTCTATGAACATTTTTGTTAATAACTTTACACACATGAATAGATCCATTAATCACAACTAAGGAGACTGGAAGGCTCTCAGATGTTTGCAAGGGAGGGCTGTTTGACTGTAGAACTCAGATTCACACAGGTTTTCTGGGTAATGTCCTTGTCACAAGAACCAAAAGCCATAAAAGATCAGGAAGGTGAGCAGGTGGAATAGCACCTGAATGTCTTTAAAAATACAAACCCAAGTCTTTTATACTGCCAGATTCTTCCAGGTTAAAGAGTGTAGTAAGCTAAGATTTCTGTGGTAGCTCCTAATTCAGAACTTAGAGAGAACTGAGATGCTTGAAATGAAAATCTAAATCTAAACTTAAGCAGAGGTACTGTCTTGGGAATTTAGCAACTAGATATTTGACAATAAAGCAAATTAAATATTTTGCACTGCACTGATATTTGACAATAAAACAAATATTTGTATTTTTACATCCATGCATCATGGTGTAGGTGGCCTGTCCCTTTTCCATATAGATTCCATGAGTTATCTATACTCAGATGTCATCTCATGCCAGAACCTCTCTCTCCCTTCAGCTCAGAGTCTACTGAGCAAAATTAGTCAGAGGACTGCAGTTAGCCTCACCTATTTGCACAGGACACACAGAGGAAGGGAAAAACCACAGTAACTGTAGGTTGCTGCAGGCCTTGGTGTAAAAAGAGAGCAGCATGTGAGGCTGAAAATCCGTATTTGCCTGCCATGACAAACTGCATTTCAATATTTACCCCATGACCTAAATCCTTCTGCCATCTAACCCAGTATCCTACAGGCAAAGGCCTGAAAGGGTGCAGAACAAGAGCTTGCACAGGTTAATACATCCCCAATATTGCCTGTCTTCATTAGTACAGAGTCTTTACATCTAGATAGATGGATAGGAGAGATTTGTCTATCCTTTAGAAAGGACTTTTATTAATTTGTCTAATCATCTCTTGAAACTGCTTGATGCAATTAGCATCCACAGGTTACTGTGGCAACTAGTTGCACAATTAATTCTGCTTTATGTAAAAGTCCTTTCCTTTGTTTGCTTTCAGAACTTCACATCTGATAATTCTTTTTAACTACCTATAATGTTTGTGTCATGAGAAAAAATAAATACTCATTTGTTATTATTCTTCACAATTTAGAGACCTCTCTGAATCCTTTCAGACTTCTTTTTGTCTAAGCTTTGGGCTATTTAATGTCTTTTTATACAAAAAAAATTTGTTATGTTCAGTCTTGTCTGCATATTTCTATTGGTTATTTTATCCTTTCTGAGAAGTGGAAGGACAAGAAAGAAGGTATTCCATGTCTGATATAGATGTTCAATATAGGAGAATGAGGGTTTTGTTGTTGTCTCTATTTATTTCTCATCAGTTCCTGATGTACTGTTACAGAAATACCAGCTTAAGTGCTATTGTAGATGCAGTTATGCCAGCATAAACTGCTTTGTGATACATGGCAAGGGAACAAACCTCACTAGGGTCAAGGAAAAACATTATGAAAGTCAAAGTGCACTCACTATAAGGGCTGCAAAGTATCACTAAGAACAATAATAGCAATGATTCCTCTCTGCCTGAAATAAATTGTACCAATTGTTCTGTGCTTAGAGTCTGTGCTCATACCAGCCATATACCAGAGCCACCCAGAAAAATGTTTTAGTGTATACTTGGCTTTGACCTGTGAATATTTCTACGGGTTCTCCTTTCATTTTGCTGGAAGCACTCATCTGCTTTTCATCTGTACACATACCTTTTTTGGGTCAGGGCCCAAAGCATTTGAACAAATATTTATCAGATATTTCACAGATTTTTTTTTTCAGCTCTACTGGGAGCTAGATTCGTTACACCTCTTCATGTTCTTATGCCAGGGGTGAAAATGAGCCTTTTCTCTTATACTTTGAAAAAGAACTGATTTATCTGATTGGAACCAGGAGCCTGAATTTTAAGCACATTAGCAACTCAGTTCTGTGTCTGGTCTGTGCACACAGTAAGGAGATTTGTATTCGAATGGTGCAAAGCTTTTCATCCTTGTGGCTTACTGCATAGGTGTAATCCCTAACAGAATGGATTATTTTTACAAGCTGGAGTCCCTAAATAAGGCAGTGGGTAGCATTTATGGCTGTTTACATGGACTTTGCCATTTTGAGCCAAATATTTAGGCTTGGTGTGATCCCAGACCCACATTCCCTTGTCTATCTGCAACAAATCTGTTACCTCCCCAAGATTAATTTCATTAAAAATCCCATGTCTTGTTCCATCACAGGATATTTTTGTCATTGGAGGGGTGCCCTGAACTCTTGATTCTACCACAGTCACCATGGGATAAGAGCCAGTGGCCAAGACAGGCTCAGCATGCATCCAAGCAGGTTCTGCTTTGCCTGCAAGCAAGGGGTTGAACCTGAGATCTCTCCACCAACATTTCCTAAGTATGGACTCAGACCTACACCTAAAACTAGGCTGACATAACATGAGTCCAAAGTGATTTTTGAACACACCTTGCATGTCATTTAGTGTTCAAATGTATTGGAGAAAGTAGCATGGATTAGTTATTTTTACCTTCTGTGGGAAGCTCTGGATGCATTTGAAATGTATGGCCAGACTCTTGGACAATTACAGGAAAGTATATGTGCTTATATAGATTGAGGCTGATTTTTGGCACCCTGTATCTCATGTGGAGTGAACCCTGTTTATTTGTCCAAAGTATAATGGAAGTAATGGACTTATGTGTTCCATGATTTATTAATGGTTCAGGACTGCACATATAGGTTATCCCTAGCTGCTAAGCGTTCATTTTGTATTTTAGCTCTGATCTGCTGATTTTATTTAACTTAGTCAATCATTTACCTGTCTTTAATATGTTTTTAATATCTCTCCCAAGAAGACCTTAGGTAACCTTAGGAGATCCTAGGAGATCCTAAATCTTCTGTAGATATTATTCTCCCTGTAGAAGGAGATATTGACATTGGTATTGAATGACCTAGCTAGTCATTCCATGTGATACTTTTAAAGGCTCTCAAGTTTTACTGAAGTTTTCTCATTGTTTAATGATATAAACAGGGTTTCACTCTTATTTACTGATTTTTTTAAAGTGTTTTGTTGAAGATGGGTTTCATTTGAACACAACGTATTCCCATTACTTTACAGCCATCATTAGCTTGTCTTTTTGCTCATTAAAACAGGTCTAAATGCTCTCCAGCCAGTTTCCATGGATGTATTCGTACAAGTCCTCTTATTCTACTTATCTTCTTTGGCTAGCTATAATTTGCAATGCATTATTTATTTATTTATTTATTTATTTATTTATTTATTTATTTGCTGTTATTTCCCATCAAACCTTAACAGATTTTACACTTCTGCTGTTGCTGGGCTATTAGAAGACAGTCGTGGGCTCTTGTTCCAGTAGAAAAGTTTACCACATTGTTGATGAAAGCTGGAAACAAAGCTGTTGCTAGGATTCAGCACAGTGAAATAGGGTAACAAGACTGGGGGGATTTAAAAAACAGAGAGCTTAGGGTATTGCCAAGGGATTTTAGCTAGATTGATTACTTTCTGAACAATGATGTAATGGTGGCACACTGGACTAAAAAAAAAAAAAATCTAATGTCTTATATCCTGGTTTTCAAACTGAGAGGTTTCAAAATATTATCTAATGAACAGAATTACTCATTTGGAGCTGCGATGTGATAGCCAAGGAGCTTTTCTTCATCCTCCCTCTTAACAGAACTCACCTGGTTTCTCTCTCAGTTGTCTTTCCCTTTGCTTAAAATGTCATTTATTTTTCCCTCAAAAAGCACAGCTCTCCTTCTCTTGATTTCCTGTGAGACTCTGGGGGGTATGTACTGTAAAGGGATGAACATTTTTCTGGTTTTGGGTTGTGGTTTTTTTTTTTTTTGGTGGGGGGGTGTGGGGAGAGGGAGAAGGATGTTGGTTTTTTGGGTTTTTTTGGTAGGTTTTTTTTTGTTTGGTTTGTTTTTGGGTCTTTTGGGGGTGGGGTTTTTTGTTTGGTTTTGTTTTGGTTTTTCTTGTTAGGTGTTTTTGTTGTTTTCTCTGTTTTGGTATTTTTATTTGTTTGTTCTTTGTTTTTATTTTAAACCATATGATGTAATGATGATGAGGCTGGAAACTGGTGGAGACTGATGGCTTCATGACTTTCATGACAAAACAAGGTGAGGAAGGCAACTGGATCAAGTCAGAAAAGGAAAGTATCTTCTCTTTGAAAACTGATATTTTCAGCAGAACTTACTGTTTGTGGCACCGACTGAGCTCAAAAAAAGGAATCTTAAAGTAACCCTGACAGTTCACCTACGTTACAGAACTGCCAGAGGAAGCAACCACAGAAATGCTGTCTCCCAACCCACCTGCCACAAACCAGTTTCCATCTGTAATATAGACAGGAACTTCACTAGGATTAGACTTAGGCATTGCTACAAATTAGACCTGGCTAAGGTTGAGCTCAGTTACAGTGCATGGTTATTGTTGTATTTATCATTTTGAGCTGCTGTGGCAGAGGAGTTGGTTGTGTAGAACTTGGCCTCACCAGTGTTGATGGTCACAGAATTTTTCAAATATTAATTATATGCAGGCTTCTGGAACCTTTGCCTCCAAATTTAAAATGGAGGTTTTAGAAAGGAAAATATGGTATGTGTGTGTGTGTGTTATATATTGGCATATTTCAGTGTCCTGCTGGACCATTCAAATTTGTACAAAGGGAAAGCTTTGAATTATATTCAGGGCTTTTTTTTTTTCAACTCACAGAAACAAAAGGTAAAATTATTTACTGTATATTTATCGTTCCCTGGTTGTGTCTTCACAAGGCACCTGATATGCACTAGTGGCTACCAACAAAGAGTTGAAGCCCAAGCTCAGCCTCTTAGGAACCATATTAGTTATACACAAAGCCAAAACCTGATTATTTTGCCTCAGTCAGCACTTATTCTTTGTAATCTGAACTTATTCTTTGCAAAGGCTTTGTGTTTATTTTCTGGCTTTAGAGAAGACAAAATTTCTTCTGAGAATTTTATTTCATGTTTGGAAATGAAGTTTGACATCAAACTTCCTGTTGTACATGTTTTTTCTATTGGAGTCATGACATCTCACTTTTAGAAAAGATTTTGAACAGGGTTCAGTTATTAAACGTGAACTTTCAGGTTTTACATATGTAAATTTATACATTTTCTGGAACAACTGTTATTTCTACCTGGAAATTAATTATAAATACCCAGAAAGTAATGCTGAAAATATTCTGTTTTGAAGTAACTGATTCTAATGGCAATAATAAGAATGGTCTTTGATGCATCTGTACTCTGTAATTTTCATTAGTCAGATGAAAAGATGAAAGATCAGACTGTAATATTAGTTACGTCAGTGAAGCTTTGTTGTTTTCCTCTTGTGTGACTCTTCTCAGAAGGCAAAACAAATCCCAACATCTGATTTTCTATCTTATCTTTTTTTAAAGATTGCCTAAAGTTCCATAGCCATCTGGGCTCCCTTGCCTGTGTCATATTTGTTCTCTTCATAGAAAGAGATTTAGATTTTATGTAAGTTATCTCCATAGAGGGAAGTCCTGCTACCTGTTAGCACAGTGCCTGATTCTTCCAAAAATTAAACATAATATTGTTTCTTTAATGTAGCTCACTGAATTACAAATTGGGGAGCTGGCACTTCTCTCATTTTATTCATCCTAATTACAATTGCCCTGTCACTGAGATGCCAGCCTGACTAAGAGCAAATCAAGTAGTGACTCCCCAGGGTCTTCTTTGTAACGAGAAGACTGTCTCTAGTGGCTTCAAAATGACAATTTCCTCTCTTTTACATCAAAGTAGAGTATTTCCCCTGGACAGTTTCACATTTGATTGTTTTCACTAGCCTCTCTGTCTTGAGTTGCTTGATTAGCATCTCAGTCACCTAAGAAATTAGTCTAAAATTTGTGCCTTGGAAGAAAAAAAAAGGAAAAAAAAGGAAAAAAAAAAAGGAAAAGGGAAAAAGGAAAAAGGAAAAAGGAAAAAGGAAAAAGGAAAAAGGAAAAAGGAAAAAGGAAAACAAAAACAAAGTGCAAGGGCAAGGCAAGGCAAGGCAAGGCAAGGAAAAAAAGAGAAGAAACTACTGAAAAATTACCTTTCCAGAAGAGGAGTTGTAGGTACAAGAGAAATTAAGCTCTTATCAAATTTTGCTCCCTGAAGATGTATTTCATCTGAAGACAGGACTGGCTTCTTGTTTAGGAAGTATGTAATTACTTTCCTTCAGAAATTTAAAAGGGACAGTTAATTTATACACCTGTTTGAAAAACTGTCCATGTCTTTTTTTTTGATAAGCAACTTCAACCAATATGCCGTAAACGCCAATGAAATAGCAAGGAAGATGCTTTGATTCCAGTGTAAGTGTGTCACCATCAATGCAATTGCATGGTAGAGAACCTAAGACTTCAAGCTGCTGGTAATATTCTTTCTAGTTGACCATCTTAACACAAAGATGGTATATCCATACCAGCTGGAGAGACATTTCTGTACAAATACCATGATGGTTTAGAACTGTGTGTGAAAACCAGAAGTCAGCCTAGATCCCTGGAGAACATGAGCCTTACTCATACTGAAACTCACAGTTGTGTCTCACTGAACTACCTGATTTGTCAGTCTTTCCAGTCCCTGAGACACCTGCCACCCTAGTTCCTGCACACCAGGTACAAGGATTAGCACAATTTAAGTGTTGTCCAAAGACGCAGCAAGCGATCCTCTCTTTTGTGAATTACTGGCATGCCTGTTCACAGCTGTCTTTGCTGCTTCCCTTTCTCCTACATGATCCATCCAGGAAAGGAGGATACAAGTAAACACTTTATCTTAAGGTCCCTTGCAGAAGCATAATGGAGGGAACCTTGTTGAAACGACTCCACAACAATGAGACAATGAGAAGAGCTTTGTTGTTGTTGTTGTTGTTTTGTGTTTGGTTTGGTTTGTGTTTGTTTTTGTTTTTTGTTTTGTTATTGGGGGTTTTTTGTTTGTTTTGTTTTCTTTTTCTTTTTCTTTTTTTCTGGGTTTGTTGTTGTCTTTTTTTCTTTTTTCTTTTTTTTTTTTTTTTTTTTTTTTTTTTTCCCATAGCTCTAATTGTTACTGGTTTGAGTTTGTACTCAGAATCACAATGTCATTGATATTTTTGTACATTTTTTTTCCCCATCCAAAAGATTTATAAACATAAGTCTGGAAGAACTCTGGTTAATATTCTATGCATATCTTATCCTAAGGAGAAAGATGGACTAATTTGCAGTGTCCAGTTGCACTTCATCAAATGATTACTGTCTTTCCATCTGGTTGTAAAACATTCCCACCTTTCACTAATTCGTCTAAATTTCTGCCGTTGCAGTCAAACTGGAATTTATTACTACCCACTTACCCTGATTTACTTCTGAAATTATTTGCATGGCTTCTGTCAATGTTATTTGCATATTTTTATTATGAATAGTGCTTATTTGGGGGCAGATTTGATTTATGAGTGTTTGGCATGCTATGCCCAGTTATTTAGTTTTCATTTCTGATTTGCACAAAGGGAATGAGAGAAGTGGTAATTCTTTTTCTCTTGATGCATAATATGTGCAGGACCAATAACACTTGAATAAGAAATTATTGTATTTTGTTTTATTTTGGTTTTAGGGTTAAATTCTCAAAAGTAAACAATTACATGTCTTGTCAAGCCTTTATAACAAATCAAAATTACTCTTTCCTATATTCAGCTCAGCTCAAAACCAGTATAGAAACTTTAAGGGAAAAATGTAATCACTGCAACAAATGTAAGGAAGGCAGGAAAACAACACCAATAGGAAAAACTTTTTATTTCTGCTACAGTATTTTCATCCTTACCAAAAAGAAGAGGTATATGTTCTTCAATAAAGACTATGAAATACCTTTCTCTAATGCAACCTTATTTGTTTGTTAAAACATGTTTTCACTCCCAGAAAAGTGAGACAATAATTCTTTCCACTTATATTTTTGTACGATTTTGTATTAACCAATTTTCTGACTATTTTTCCACATATTTTTGGGGTAGAAGGGCAAAAGGCATCTATATTTTACTTCTCCTCCTTGAAGTCAACTTTACGTTTTGTTTTTTTTTTTCACTCATCAGAAAACAAGAAAAAAACCCACCAAAACCAACCCCTGCCACCACCCCACCCCCCAAAAAAAACCAAAAAAACCAAAAAAACAAAAAAAAAAACCAAACAAACCAAAAAAAACCCACAAAAAAACAAAACAAAACAAAACAAACCACAAAAAAAACCCAAAAAAACACAAAAAACAAACAAACAAACAAACAAAAAAACCAAACCAAAACAAAAAAACCAAAAAAAAAAACGCCCTCAGAAAAATGTTGAAATTTCTTGAATCAGAGCTGACCTTCACAATCCAACATTTTTGAATCAGGAGCTGGTTTTGAGACCAGGGACTTCTGATAACAGAGATGAAATGATGCAGCACAGAGTGGTTACTGTTTCACAACTGCTTCTTCCTACAAAGTTTTATCTCAAATACACAAAGGGTTACCATTTGAGATCTACACTCACACCAACTCATATCTAATGACAAAAACAATCTGAATTGGCATTTTTAAAAAGAGTGCCATTTTTTCATGCAAATGTGGGGTAAAATTCACATAATTTAAATGTAGCCACCTCAGAGTTTAATCACTAGCAAAAACCGCAGTATTGTAAGGAATTGGAGTCAAAGGAGAAGTATTTCTGGAAACTAAGTAATATCATCAATTATAGAGAAATATCTTAGTCTGATTGCAAGTCTGAATATTCTTAAACAAGCACAGGGAATTATTCCCAGAGGAAAGTTCTAATTAATAGTTCAGCCTCTACTAATTTAGGTAGAATAGAGAGTATTCTGTGTAGTCTACTGTAATCACTTGACATAAAAATACAGTCACTTCAAAAAGCTTAATTTAGGTTGAATTGCAATAGCACTAATACTACAAAACTTTGTGGAAAATACTAGGCTTTTCCTTGCTGTGCAGTCAAATGAGCAATTGCTGGAAAACTTTTCTTTGTTCTCGGTAAACCAACATCTTGTTGAAGCAAAATAATATTATTACATTTTATATGTGGGGATGGAGTATACACGTGTAATATTACTCAGTGAACTCGTACCTGGTTCCTTCAATATTAGTATTACGCTGAATACAGTAAAGACTCTTTTTTTAGAAATCATCTTTTCCATGGTGCATAGAGAACGTTGCCATCCTGCAGACCGACCTAAGGTGATCCAGGACAAAGGGCATTTTTATAGAGGTATTTGTTTTGAGATTCTTTAAGCCTAAGCTTTTTTGTTCTCTCCTGCCCCTGTTCTTATTCCCTTATTTGAGATAGAATTTGGTCTCAGGGAATGGACTCTAGAGAGACTCCCAGAGATGAGTATTGCTAATGCAAGTTTTAGCCTAGGTTTACTAAGCTTTCCTCCCACTAGAGAACACCACTGTTAGGGCAAGGATGAGTCTTGCTCGTCTGAGAGGATATGATTCTGGCACCTATCTCACTTCTGGAGACTAGGTAGGAATACTGGCAATGATGTTATTCGACACAACTTGTGCTTCCATGCAGTTCATTTTAGAATGCCACTGTAAAAATTCCTCATTCTCGTTAGCTGGTTGCTATGTCATTAACTCATTATAGAGCCCCCATAATGTCCCATTATATTGTACTTTCAAGCTTTTGGCTGCTCATTAAGCATGGAACATTCTCGATTGTTACAGGTCTGAAATTAAAGGAAAGAAAACTTACATTATGAATAATACTGTTAAATAATAATAATAATAATAGGATTAATGGACACCCAACTCTGTACATAATTAGCCTAATTCCAATGAGAGGGTGATGGTGAATGTTTTATCACTGTCACCAAGACCCTGTAGTATAATTACAGACCTATTTTTTCAATGCCTAGTGTATGTTATTCATTATATTACGTGAAGAATTGAGCCTCTGTTAAAAAAAAATACAGGGCAGACAACTTAAAACTGTTTCAGAAGGGTTCCTTTTGTTTTGTTTGTTGAGAAAGTTTTAGGTTTTTTTCATTGTCTTGTTTCTGTTCTCATTTATGATCAGTAATTATGAGGTTAGCATAACTGCTAATTTCATGAAGAAAATAAGCTACAATAATAAAAGTACAGGTCTCCAAATTGAAGAGGAAGAAAAGGGTTACTCACCTCCAAAAGTAACGATTACCAAAGCAGGGGTGATTATGTTATATCTGGATAATTCAAGTATATGTTAAGCCAGACTTCTGACCCTCCACCCACTTCTAGGTGCTGCGTAGGCTCACTCAATGAAGGTTTTGTTATGCAGGTCAGCTATATGTTTAAATAGAATAAATCCACTCACGCTACTTTTTTGTATTTAAAGCTGTTTCCAGCACTCCTTATTTAATTTTTAAAGGTGAAAAAATTGCTTACATTCCTATAATATCAGTTAATAATATGCATTTCATCTTTTCTGTTTTATATCCCTGTTCCATTAGGAACTTATATAATGGAGAATTAAGTAAGTTTGGATCAGTAACTGACTGCATGTCACCAGATATGACTGTTGAAACCTAGACTTCTTCTTTTTACTTTTTTGACAACTTGTAAAAAGTCATGCTGAACAGCAGCCTCAGCAACATAAAATTTTGGTTGCAAAGGACCTTTGGAAGTCATCTGATTCAATTTCAATCCAGAAACATGGCTAATTTGAGTCAGGTTATTACATGGAATAATAGATAAATTTTACATGGAATTGTCACAGAATCCTAACAATGAAAAGAGGAAAGGATCCTAAAATATCAGGAATTTTAGCTGGAGCTCAGTGAAAAAGGGCATTTCAATCCACAAAATACATTATTTTTTCAAAACGTGTTTTTCTCTTGCAGGTCCTTCTGTTCTTCACCGGACTAGCACCTGGAAGTTGTCAAGCTACCTGCTGTTGTGAAGAGTTCAAGGTACAAGATATTTTTCTAGTGAATACTTGTTGAAAAGGAATGAATATTTCTAAATTTAGGACTGAGAAAAATACACCTTAACATTAACAAATTGCAAGGGTTTTTGACATTTTGCAATATTGACAAAACAATAATCTGAATTTAGATGAGTAACAGCATAAAGAACCTTGTCTCTCTAGGACTGTATGGCTGCATTTTCTTTTTATTTTGACAAGAATGTAGATTTAAGGCTACCAAAATCTTTGAAGGTTGCTGTGAAACAATCCCAAAACTTCATGTCCAAAGCTATTGGCTTGGATGACACTGCACTTTCTTGCCAAATCCAACTATTTCCACAATGCCCTCTCTTCCCTCTAAAATAAATAAAACATAACCATCCTGTTTCAAAATATTCCCAGGAAACTTTCCTCTTTCTCCTCTGCAATATCTTGGATAAGGGTCAAATCTAGACAGAAAAGAAAGTACACAAATTTTAGTGTGGATAACCTTATCTACTCTCTGAAGACTTATAGTAGTTGCAAGCTACTTGGCTGGATTTTGTTCCACGTTTTGTTTTTTTACTAATTGGAAATTAATTTTTGGACTATATGTCAGTGTGGCTAAAGAGTGTCTGGAGAAGGTCATGTGTTGGAAGGCTGGAGAACTTGGAGAATATGCCATGACTGCAATAGTCCTGTGAAAACTGGAAATGTTGTTTCCAGGCTCGTTTTGTTTAGTTCTTCACAATAGCTAAGATTTTTTGCAGAGATATTTCTCTGATTTCTGGTATATTTTCCAAACCTGAGTGATTTTGTATCATTTGGGAAGTCAGAATTTTCAAGGTCTTCATCCTCATCCTAATCCAACAGCTCACTGAACAAAGACAAAGGAGCTTCATTATGAAAAGATCTAAGCTCCATGTTTTGCTTGTGTCTAGTAGCAATTATTTATAGTTAGTATTTATATTTTGGCATGATCAGTATTATTAGCACTGCTTCATTTCCAAATACTGAAGAAGTTATGTTGCAAAATGCAGTTTATTTGAATATTAAAATTCTATATCCTTAATTCTTTGAAAAGAGTGGTCAAGGGAATAGATAACCGTGACAAAAACATCCATTTAAATTCATGCAATAGATATAAAACTACGAAAATTTATAGCACTGTTCAGATCTGTCCTTTATTTATCATGATAATAACAGTAACTTATTTTTATAGAACAATGTTCCATGAAACAGGGTGAAACGAATAGGACAATAATCCTTGTCCTAATTTTTTTAGTAACAGACCAAAGCAAACAGGTTTTCGAAAGATGAAATGTCTTTTTAAAATACGTGCTCTCTCCTTCTCCTCTCTATGACCTTTGCCTTCACAACATTTTTGAAACTTTTTCTCTTCCTAGCACCCAGTGGCACTGGACTGCTCTCTGTCAGGTCTGCTGCTCTCCCAACTTTTTTAAATTCCATTGTGGGTTTCCTTTAAATTCATTTCAGCCACATGCTTCCCCTGTCTACAGGGTTCTTGACCCAATACCAACCTCCATGTGGGAGGACCATTTTGCTTTGGGAAGGTCTTTCAGTTTGTTTTCTTTGACATTATGTGCATGTGTAAATGTGCTGTCAAGATTTCCAACATGCAGAAGGGAGTCAAATCCCACCAACTCAGAACATTCTGTGATTCTGTGATCTGAGGTTAGTGAGTTTAAAATCAAGATTGTATCTAAGAACTTCTGTAGTGTTTGTCTGTCTTGTTTTTTCAATATAAACTATAAAGTCTGTATAATTTACCTCCTACAACAGAACATCACTTGCTGTGCTAGAAAATTCACTTTGCATCCTCAGAAAATAAAGTCTTCATCCAATCTTGAACATATGGGTAACTGGTAACTTGGCTATTTGGGAAACTGAGTTAAGATCTTATTTAGAAACTCTATGATTTTTAAGAAATATTGTTCTCCTTCAGCTTCAAATATAGTCAGAAGAGACTGATAGTGCTTCTGAGGTACTTTAGGGATCATTACTCTTCAAATGAGCAAGCTGTTTTGGAAACCTTAAATGTGTTCTTAATTCTAATAACTGCACAGACGTCCTAGACATTCTTATCTTATTTTTCATTCTGGAACAAAATATCAATATGAGTCAGAGAAGGGTATTTGGTTCTCCATTTAATAGTCATTCAATTCACAGTGAAGTAGCAAAAATAATGTTCAGGTCTTTTATGAGCCTTTAAGTGAGATCAGACGTATTCTTCAGTCATACATCTTTGAATTAGGAGGTACTGTGGGCAAAAGTGAATAAAATGTTCCAGAACTGAATGATGAGGGAGGGTGAGTGTGTTTGTCTATTACAGCTGGAAAACCTGTCTGTTTCCTAGAAAATAAATTACTCAGCTTGAGAAAGACAATATCTGGCCAACAAAGGTTATTCAAAACCAGAGGAGATGAGTCTGTAAATTCAAAGACCATTGTCACCAAACACAGAAGGGAGGATTATGAGCTATGTGACTATTTCTGAAAAGAAAGAGGAAAGTGGAGGGCATGGAAGAACATTGCTAGCACGGAGTACAAAATTAAGCCATACCGGACAAAATCAGTCTCGGTCTTTTTGTTTGTGATGAATTTCAGTGTTCTTTGAGACATGTTAGAGAAAAATGACAAACACTTCAGACACTTAACATTAGAAATCCCCCACGTGTTCATCTTCAGCATGAATAGCATAGCTTCAAACCAGACATTTCATACACTTGGCTAGCAGCTCTGCTATCTAACAGCAGTAGCAAGCAATTGTCACCTTAAAGACATCAGGGAAAAATGTCAAAAATTCCTTATGTCTGACTGGAAAAAATCAGCACAGACAATTTTATTTTGGTAAAGAAGCCTTTAGGAGCACTCATTTGATGCCAGCTTACCCAAAGGAAGACGTGGCTGACCAAAGACCTGCTGCCTTCTTTGGCTTTCTTCTTGGATGGACTCCATCTCACAGGGTCCTTGTCTGAGTTTACCACTGACATGGTGAGAACTCTATTCTAACTAGCAGTTCATTATGAATGGAGATTAAAACATTGCAAGGGTTGCAAAATTCCAATTGGCACCATGAAGGACAGGACAAGACAAAATAACTAAATCATATCTCCCAAAGTTCTTCAAGATCAAGTCAAAAAATAAGATGGATTTCATCTGCATAGGACAAAATAAAAGATATCTTAGTGGTTGAATCTACTTTATTTTGCCATATATTGCCTTTCTATTTACTTCTTGGTGGGTTTTTTTTGTTTTGTTTTGTTTTTTCAATTCTTAGCATTCTAGATGTACTCATATGTGCATATACACATATAAAGTTAACCTACTTCTGAGCCATTTGTAACTGAAATACAAAGTACACTTATAAAGGCTCCATTTGAGCAAAACAAAAGATCCAACATTTTTCTATCTATGCTGTACTTTCAGACATTGCCTTTCAAATATTCAGGGGCAGGTGCCCAAAATTTCCTAAGCATTGGGACTTCCAGGCCTATGTCTGTAACTCTTTCAACAGAGCAATCCAATCACCACTGAAAACTTAGGGTTTTTTTTTTTCTCCAGGAAATTCACTTTTGAAATGTCTCTTTTTCCAGAGTCAGTATTAACTATCCAGACATCTACATTATAAACAAAATTATAGTTCTGACAAACAGAAATCAACATGAGTCGGTATTAACTATCCAGACATCTACATTATAAACAAAATTATAGTTCTGACAAACAGAAATCAACATGACCTTATCAGAGCATTTAACTGTGATGAAACAAGGTGTTTCTTTTCATCCATATGTTTTATTTCTATTGATGTTTTTCTCAACTATCTTTTCTCTGAAAATAACAGAGAAACCACTGTTGGTATAGTGTTTCATTTGGAAAATCAGCTTTTCTGATTGTTCCATCATGGAAAAGTTGTCTTTGCTTTAATGTAATTATAGTTCAGTAGCTGATTTCTTTAGAACAAAATGGGGTTGACTATGTGAATAACATTTTATTATATTAATAAATTTTTCTAGTCAGATCCATTAACTCTCTGTTTGTACGCATCCTTTGACTTCCCTGCTCACTAGAAATTGCACTGATTATGACAAACTTTTTCATGCCTAAATCATCTTAAATGCTTATATCATCATAACTGCCTCAAGCATCTTTGCAAACCACCACCTGCAATAGCTAAATGAGAACATCCTGCTTTTTTTCACAGGAAAAAGTCAAGCAGTCTTGTGACTAAGTACCTGCCTGGGCTGAGCAAGAGTACTGGGATAACAGAAAATAAAGGATTAAGCCAGACACAATCATATGGGAAAGTCATCGTCAAAAGTATGTTATTGGGATCATTTTGCTTTTTAATATTAATTATCCATCCACTAATAAGATGTCACAATTGCCTCATTAAAATTACATTTTGATGTGGTTTAAAACTACTTGAGAATTGCCAAGAGTTGATAAGAATTTGCAAAGAACTTCATGTTTTTAAAGTTTGATCTGGACAGATTTTTCTTTTTCTTTTTCTTTTTCTTTTTCTTTTTCTTTTTCTTTTTCTTTTTCTTTTTCTTTTTCTTTTTCTTTTTCTTTTTCTTTTTCTTTTTCTTTTTCTTTTTCTTTTTCTTTTTCTTTTTCTTTTTCTTTTTCTTTTTCTTTTTCTTTTTCTTTTTCTTTTTCTTTTTCTTTTTCTTTTTCTTTTTCTTTTTCTTTTTCTTTTTCTTTTTCTTTCTTTTTCTTTTTCTCATTTTCCTTTTTCTTTTTCTTTTTATTCTTCTTTTCCTTTTTTTTTTTTTTTTGATTTAGGGAGTGATGATATGGATGATGGAAAAGAGCAGTCTTTTCATTTATATGATAATGCATATCTTTCATAGACAGTGACAGGCCTACAATAGAAAGTTATTAGGTAACCTCCTGTCTATAGAGATGCTTTAAATACAATTCTTTTCCAGCATTATTAAGTTACTGCCTTTGTTAAGCAACCAGTTTTGGTCAGTCTCACAAAATATACCTCAAATAAAGTTCAACTGTACAATAGAACATTTCCTGCAAGGTTTAACCATGAAATAGTGCATTTTCATATTTAAAATGGGGACTATCATTAATAGTCTTAGTGCCTTACCCAGTCAAAGAGGAAAGAAAGAATAAAAAGAAAACTAAGGACACTTATAATAGTTCTTTTATTCTCCAAGATAAAATCCAAAGTGAGGATTATTTTTAGTTGGGGCTGTCTACCTGAATGTTAAACTTTAAACTTTAGTTAAAGCTGTCATCCAGAAACTTTGTGTGTCAATGAAAATTGACACCTAGAGATGGTGATTCATCCCATCCAGACTGAAATCTTGGGATGGGATGAATCACACCCAGGCCTCCCAATATTTCACCACTGACGAGAAGTGAGACTGAGAATACAGCTTTGACTAGTTGCACAGGATTGGTATAAGTAAGTGAGCTACATTTCACTTGTGGTGGAATGGAGAACAATAAAGAATTCTGAATGATCTTTCTTACTAGCATTTCTTATTTCCACTTTCAATCTTTGCCTTCTGAGGAAAGAAAGGTTAATTTTTCTGAGATCAAGGATCAAAACACTGGATTTTGGCAACTCCTGTTATATCCAGAAGTGACCCCTGTCCTGGGTTTGTTCAGCATTTTACTTTGTATTGACACCTACACATGAAAGATGTTTTGGTCACAGTTGAATTCATGTTGCTGGAGAAGGGTGGCTTCTTCTTATAAAACTTGTTGATGTAGAAAAATTAATCACTGGACCACACTGTCATATTTCTAGGGACTCTGATGTGCAGCTTTTTCCTAATTTACATAAGGAGTCAAGAGAAATTCAAATTAACGTGGAAGCAGTTAACTTTGGATATATTGTGCATATATAACTCCTTGTGTGGCTTAAACCAAGTATCAATGAAGTTAGCTGGAGTGTGCTTCATCATTAAAGTCTGGCTTCAGAAACTGCACAATGACAGCTAAAACTTTTTTCTTTTCCTTTTTTACCTCCTTTTTTTTTTTTTTTTTCTGAATGCTCAGAAGAGATAAGAAAGCCAGAAGAAGAACAGATGTGTTAGAAGTGTGAAATGGATTAACATCAAAGCCCCCTGGGAAAATCTGAAACATGAAATGAAGGATCCTGAATGACAAGAGCTATTCAGAATGCATTAAAAGATCTGCAGTGCATTTTGGTGCTGTCTGTGTGAGCAACGCAGGGCCCTGTGTGCAAGGGAGAGATGCTGATAACGAAAGCTCTGTGAACTTCAGGGAAATTCAGTTCATCGCTGAGAACTCACCTTGTGATACAACTTGAATGAGACAGAAAAATCACCCAAACTAGTGATTGCCAATATTTATTGTCTCCAGTGGCACAAAGTGAGTGGATAATTTAAATCCTGGACTAACAGGGCTATAGGTGAACCAGTAATGATTTCAAAATCAGAACGTATCTTAGTAAATGTTTGTTGAGTGTTTAAATCTAACAACGGGTATTTATAAATTGACAGATTAGTGAATATTTTTATGTGCTTAAGAACAGAGAAAGTAAATAATAAAAGAATCTAAGATATTTTCTCAATTTTGTGATTTTTACACAGATTGTTTGGAAGTAGATGATTTATAGTTTATGCAAATTTATTCCCATAAATGTCTTCTGATCTGGCAAGCACTTGCTTCCATATAGTTATTGATGGAAAGAGGTCACTGATGTTCAAACTGTGAAGGAGACTCTACGGGTTACTGATGAGTTTTCACTTCATCTAAACTCAATGAAAGTCAAGGGAAGTTGGTCAAATAATATAGAAAATATATCAAGATTTGTTCTGTGTTGGAGACTGAACATACTGCAGTCTCAGCATATAAATCTCACACCAGACATTTTTGACGAGTCCAAGCCCCGCTAATATTCACAGAGAAGGGGACTCTTTCAGTTGGCTGCAATGGATTTCTGGTGAGGACTCAGAAGAACTTGCAGTGAAAAGCTGCCCAAAGTCAATACCAGCACTTCATACAATATGAATTGTATTCATTCCTGAATGCCTCTCTTGTATGGACCTCATCATGACTTCAGTGAAAATCCCAGGCCTTTAAGTTCCATTCCAAGCAGTGTTTTCATCCCACTGCTGATACAGAGCAAAGAGTGATTTAAACCAGAGAGTTTATCACGACAAGGTGCTGCTGTAGCCATCTGCAGGTGTGTAAGACTGGGTTAAAAACAAAACAAAACCAGCAATCCCTCCCAAACAGAAGCAGGTTTCTTCACAGCCTGAAACAGGCCAGTTCTCAGAGATTAGTATCCTCTTGGTGCAAAGGTTTCTGTCCCCACTGATCTCTGCCAAGTTTGGGACAGGCGCAATAGGGTCCAATACAAGTGAATTTATGAAGCAGACACTTCTATATTTTTTTTAGCTGTGTCTGGAATTTTAGTTTATATGTTGTTTGAAATATGTCACGAGGATTTCCAGCTTACTTGTGTGTGCTATCAACAAACCTCATTACTTACAGAATGAGACACAATTGCTGCATCTGCCCTACATGCAGCTGACTTATTCTTTTGAGCTTATTTTCTCTGGGTTTTTGTTTGTTTGTTTGTTTGTTTGTTTGTTTGTTTGTTTTCAGAAATGGCAAGGGATTAGCTGGAAATGACATAACTTTCTTTTATTCCATAGAGGTAAAGCTTTTAGAAAAATATAACCAGGGAACAATTCATTTTGATGTCTTTAAGGTAAAATAGCACATTCCAGACTGAAAGTTTTATACTTAGAAGAATCTATTCTAACAGAATCTATTAGTTTGTAAATCAATATCCCCTGTTGATTAATTTCCTAATAAAAAGTGCATGTCTTTACACTGTGTTCTACCAAGATCACTTGTATTATTGTACTAAACAAGGCGATTTTTCCAACCTTATTTATGTACACACAAACAATCCCATTATATGTTCAGCATACCAACTGTTAAAATGAAAATTCCCAGATTGTGTATTCCAGCATATAATATTTTTGGCACAGACTGTAGTTAAAATTTTAAATAGAATGTGCAAGAGTTTAAAACACAGGCAGAGGTGGATTTTACTTATTTTTATAGCTATATATCTGAGCTAGACATTTTTGCCTTCCTTTACAATCAACAGAGAAATAAAAGTTGTAAGAGAGAATCACTTGCCTGACACTTTAAGGATCTATTTAATTGTCAGATTATTCACAATTTCGTATTATTTGTTTCTATACAGTAACCATACACAGAGCGGTTAACTTAGTTGTAGACACCTAAAATTTTGTTGATAGGATTCTTTTAAACACCTTAACTTGTAAACATCATTTTTAATAGAAGCAAGACTTACCATGGTTTCATGGAAAACACATAGTTTGGATGTACTGGGAAAAACAAACAAACAAAAACCCCACCAAACAAACAAACAAAAATTAGAAATAAAACATTCCCCCAAGAGTTGATTTTGGAAGCATTGAGATAAAGAGTTCAGCCTCCTGTGATACAAGTGTAAGGTTGAATTAAACAATGATAAGCAGTCCTAGAAATGATTCTCTACATAAATTTATCATGTAGTAGAAAGACATTTTCTTCCAAAAAGGAAGAGTTGTGCCTATAGGTATATCTAAGTCCCTCATCATTTTTCTCTGCCTTTATGAATTCATTCTCTGCAGCTGTACTTTAGTTCTGTGATAGCCAAAAGAAATACACTAGAGACTGGAATTTTTTGGACACTAGAACTTTGTATCATCCTTCACTTAGTATAACTTCAGATGTGATTATATTCATACTAGAGTACAAATTGCTTCTTTAGCTTATATTTGTGAAACACATTGAAGGCTAGGGAATAATAACTAAAATATCCATGGCAGTTAGCAGGCAAAGTCCAAGATTTTCAGATTAACTGTTTAACCTCATGAGATCACTTTGCATCTCCTGTTGTAAAAGTCAGCTTCAGCCTTTTCTGCAAAGCTGGATGGACATAGATATCCACAAGTTGGCCATGCAAGGATGGAGACATAGCTCTTTTTGAAAATCTAAATCCAGCTTTTTCAATGCAGCAGTGAAACAGAAAACAAAACAGAACTAATGCAGTTTTTTCACATACAGGGTAAATTATAAAATAATTAGTCATGTTTCAGTTTAAATAACATGAAAAAACTCCTTTAATTAAGATTCTTAATTAATAGTTGAAAGATTAATCAATCAATAATTATAACTATCATTATAGGGTGTAATTGTGCTTAATTGGAGGGGCTGATTAATGATCAGAATAAACCTTTCAAATTCTCACACATGAAAATGTTGGGAAGTGATGGATTCCAGCTCACAGACTTAAAAAGAAATCCAAGGATCATTGAAGATGTGTTCAACTGCCTGGCCACAAATTGAAAGCACGGGATTGAAGTGCAGTAAAGCTTCCCATTGTTAGATATATGCACTACTGAGTTACTGCTGCAAATGTGAGCAACATATTTGTCAAAAGACCGTAAGTGATACCTGTTCTATGGTATCACTTGACAAGCCTTGTTTTCTCCATCCAAAATGTAAAATTTCATATGTATAAATGAAGTTCAGCACACTTCTACTTGGATCACACCAGGTCCTACTATTTTGCTTACAGTACAAGAAAAAATTGGAACCATATTTCTAAGGACAGCAGCTGTCCCATACAGGTAGATGTCAAGTATGCTCTGCCATGCATATTTGTGCAATGCATTCTATTTCTCTCATTTATGTTGATGGGATTTCAGGATTGAAGCTGCCCTCAGATTGAATGTTTGATGATCTTCTTTTGGCAGGAGTTAGTAGAAGTTTTTTTGTGAAAAATAAATGGAATAGGCAAGTGTAAAATACATTTTAAAACACCTTCAATTTTCCTATATTTTTGTTTGTTTTGTGGTATTTGTTTCTGGGGTTTTTTCACAATTCATTAGCTTACAGATCAGTGTAGCCTCTGTGTGTAGTAGATCCAGGGAAAAAAACCTTAGCCTGGTTCCTGCTCTAGCAGAACTCCCTGATTTTTTCACTGAACAATGTTTAATGTCACTGCTTCTCCCAGTCTAGCACCACTGAGTTAATCTGCTTAGTCATTTGGGAATGAATGAAAAAAAAATAAGGTGGAAGCATGAAATTTTAAACTATTAAGTGAGTCTTTAACTGTATCCTTTATTACCCCTTTAGCTGTAGAAAAAAGAATAAAACCTCTAGAGAGAATAATGTGCTTTAACACACTGAAACACTGTGTTAAAGATAGTAATAAATGTTATTTGGAACAGAAAAGCAAAAAACATCCTTAAAGAACTTAACTGAGAAGGGCCAGGATTGCTGTTGTTGCTAATTTACTTCTTTTCAGGAAAGCAAGGCAAATGTGTGAAACAGGAGAGGGAGAAAAGACAAAGAAAGGCAACAAGGAGAAAAACACGGAACATACAAAATTCACCTTCTCTTTCTGATGCTGACTCTACTTTCCAGTGTGGGAAAAAGAACCACGGTCCACCTTCCTATTAGCTCCCCAAATACTCATACTCATGCTAGACTGTTTAAGATGTTGGTTTAGCTGCATTTCGGTGATCATATCACAGAAGGTTTGTGAAACAAATTATCTTGTCTGGCTAACCCAGACTGTTATTAAACTGACGACTAAAGCTCTCCCCCATAGGAAAGAAGAAAAGGGGTAGGACAAAATAATAAAGGAGTGAAAGCAGAAAATCAACTTGTGTATTTGACAGATTTGAGGCTGCTGATGGGCTGTTCTCTGAGCCTTTTTCCTTGACCCATCTGGGAGAGGTTTTCTTTCAGCGAATATATAATATTGTCACTACAAATCTCTGAGTCCCAGGAGTGGGGTTTGCCAGTTTGGGGTAGCTTAGAGAGTGGGTGGGTTGCAGCTACCTGCTCCTTTTCTGCTGTGTGGTGAGATGAAACCCTTCAACCTTCAGGAGAACCACTCTGATGCCTCTCAAGAGTGCAACATTTGTCAAATATGTGTTTGAAAGTTCCCAGCATAATTGCAGAACAGGGGGGTTTCATTACAGTGGCTCCAAAATCATGACACACAGTTACTCATCCTGGTGTAAGGCAAAGTCAACCTTCCTTTGGCAAAGATAATTGGATTAGATCCATGCAGCTTGATCTTGCAAAGCACTAAGAACCTGGGTGATAACTGAACAAAAGATTTAATTGGTAGCTCAAATTTAATCACGGTCCTGTGGAATTCAGTGAAAGCATGCAAATTTACTGTAGCTCAGAGACTGGTATACTTTATACAAGAAAACAATATAAATCTTGTTCTTCATTACAATGCACAGCTATGCAAAAAACAAGAACTTCTAGAAATAGAGGATAATAAAAGTCTTACTCCTAATCTGACTCATTAGTCAATAGCGTATATATTATAATTATTTATATTGGAACTATTTTCCAGCACTGAAGACAAATGGCATAAAATGGCTTGTCTCCATAATGTTAAATTATGTTAACTTCCAAGAAGAGATAACAACTAAGTTTTTATCTGGCAGTGTCCTTAGTACTTAAATAGCCATGAATAACCCCAGAAATTCTGAGAAAGAATAACTTTTCCCTGAATTGACCATAGCAGAGACACTTTCATTGTATATGAACTCTGATACCTGGAACCATTCGTGAACACAGAAGAGGAGCACAGAAATTAAACACCTCACAGTAGATTGAAATATTCCTCACTGGTGTAGCTTGCAGAATTTCTGAGAAATATTGTTTTACTCTTGCCTCTTTGTGAATGTTGGAAAGCAAGACTAGACAACCAGAGCTGTAGCCAGGATCAGAGTAAAATCCATGAACTTTCTAAAGCTGGCAAGGTTTGTAAACCCAGCTAGAGTCTGCAAACCCATATAGAAAAAAAGCTAGAAAAACAGAAAGAGGTGCAGCAGTGACACATAGATCCTTGCAGTGTCCTTTCTGGGCACTTCTGTCTTAACTGAGTAGAATTTACCTGGTAGCCTTAATTTCTAATGGTTTTACTTAAGTATTATTTGTAGTAGTCAGAACACCTGTGTCTTGTTTCATGTAAACTTAGACCACCATATTGGATAGCAGTCTTAAATAAAATATAAATAGATCCCATTAAAAGACATAAATGAAACAAAATATGCCTTTGGACTCTGAGAAATTTGTTCAACTGCAAAACTCAGGATTGTCAACAAACACCCTCCATTTTTGTTCCTTGTATCTTATCTGGACAACTGTATACTAAACATCATTCCCTTGCACTTTGCATCTGAAGTGCAAAGGACACAAGTCTACATCCAGATTCTAGATTTAATACAAAATCATGGGAGGAAAGAAAAAAAAATGAGTCATCCAAGTTCCTGGTTTCTGTTAGGTTCTTGTGTACAAGAGGTCTACAGTCTATATTTTATGAGAAGCTCAATCCAGCAGGAATGTTGACAAGACAAGCAAAGAAAATCTAGTTTTTAAATCCCATTGGGAATTTTGGGTTGAAATAGACATTGGGCAGCTCCAGATTCAGGTTATATTATGGCAAAAATACATGTCCCTTGGGAAATTCAGTTAAAAACCTAAGAATCCGTGAAATATAGAGATCATTCCATAAGCATATGGCCAAGAGTCAGAGTCATGAGTATATGGGATGCAGGGTAAGTGGCAGTCAGTACATTGTCTAGATAATTTTTCTGCATCTGCCTTTTAGTCTTTTTGCATTTCAGCTCCCCATCTGTAAAAAGGGAAGTACCACTTATATTCTTTCATCTTTTGTTTATTAAGAAAAAAAGTCACATAGGACTCTTCTGTATTTTGCTGCATATTAAAAGTGAAATGCTGATCCCTACTGGGGCCCCTGGGCACTGCTGCTGTATAAATAAATTCATAGCTATGGTTGTCACAGAGGGGGAATATTGACTGTAGGTGAGGAATAGGTAGCAAAAGCAGATTCACTCTTAAGCATCAAGGATACTGTTTATCAGACCTTTGTAAGGAAAACGTACAGGCAAAAAAGGAAAAATATATAACACACAAGGTGAATTATTTCTAAAGGGAATGGTTTTGAAAATTTCTCCACAATGTATCAATAACTTGTCTGCAAGCATCTTTTTTTTTTTCCTTGTTTTCTTTACACATTTTTTAACAAACTTCATGCCAGTGAAAGATGCAGGGTTGACATTCTTAAATCTCCCTTTTATCCATAGAAAAGATAACGCACAGTCAGAAAACATGAAGCTTTTGTCAGATTTTCAGACCAACATGCATTTGTTCAACCTGAAGGGACACCTCTACAGGAGGGAGAAGCAGTTGAGTCACCATTCTCATTTTATCCCTGGCCTTGATGTTGAAGTTATCATCCTGAGAACTGAGTGGGATACTTTGGTTTAAGTATGATATGGGCACCTGTTCTTTCTTCTGATGCTATCTAGCTCGTTTCACACAGACCAATGTACAGTCTTCTGTAAACCTCTTTCAGTCACTTCTAATCACAACACTGTTGCAAGTTCACTACAGCCCAAACAGTAAATTCTGGTTTAGGGGATGACATAGGCCAGTTCCAGTCTCCCAAAGCCATCCAGCCACCCATAACACTGCTGCCCTGCCCCAGCATGCCTCTGTGAGATATTTTCTAAGGGGCATAGATGAAATTTTGATTTTTGTGGGGGCCACCAGCTCACACTGCCGTCAGTGTAATATGGTCACTAAATTCCCAAAGACAATATTACTGCA
Organism: Prinia subflava; assembly: GCF_021018805.1. Taxonomy (NCBI): domain Eukaryota; kingdom Metazoa; phylum Chordata; class Aves; order Passeriformes; family Cisticolidae; genus Prinia; species Prinia subflava. The sequence goes on along the minus strand of NC_086283.1, from coordinate 78,840,896 downwards.
AATCACCTCAAATGTGCTGCAGGCGGTAGAGTGATCCCATAATCAAGAAGCTAGGTCTTTGAGGACAAGTTTAATTACTTTAATCTATACAGCCTGGAAAACATAATGGTTAATGGGGTAATCTACTGAAGTATGTGGAATTTTAAGTAGTATAGACTATGGCACTGGATGACACTGCTCTCAGTACAGCAGAGACGATAAAACCAAGAGCATAAATGGTGACTGAAGAAAACCTTAGATGTTCATAAATCAATAATTGATAAAATGTACTCTCTTGTAACTAAGTAGAATTTTATGTTGCAGGTAGAATAAACTGATTACATGATACTATAGTGCTCAGTGGAATTATGGAATGAGCTTCATTCATTCACTCTAATTGCTGCTTATTTGTGTACAAATGGCTGAAATGGTTCTATCAGTATTGTACTCTATAAAACAGCAAGAAAATTCTGCCCTGTGAGTCCACAGATGACAGCCATGATATTTTCCCAGCATGGGGCACCATGCTCCTGGAAAAGCTGAGTATCAACAGACACATAGAGGTTGATGTTCTTGATGCATCTGGCCATTCAAGATTTCAGAGCACTTTCCTCTGGGTAGGGTTGTTTACTTCTCTGTCCTGGCTAGATTCCAACCTGAGTAACAAGCCACCTGGATCAGATGCTGAGGAAACCTAAGGACCAAGTGGTTGAGCCATACAGAAATGAAACAATCTCTCATTAATATCATCCACTGAAGATGTTTTATCTGTCTTTTAAAAAGACATTAGGGATGATCCTGGGAATTACACACCAGTGAGACTTACTTCAGCAAATGGACTGCAATGATAATTAAAAGTAGGATTATAAAAAAATCCTAGATAGACATGATATGTAACAGACAAAGAAATGTGTGTTATGTAAAGGAAAATCAAGCTTCTTTAATTTACTGGAATTCTTTGAAAGTGTCAAATAAATATTGGATAAAGGAGAACTGGCTGACATAATCTATTAGGACTTTCAAGAAGCTTTTGAGAAATTCTCTTACACAAAGCTGTTAAGGAAACTAAGCTGTCATGGAATATGAAGGAAAACACATTATAATGGGACAAAGACTGGATAAGAAACAGAAAACATAGAAGGGAAATAATAAATGCTTCTTTTTAAGGGAGCCTTGGCAGAAATATGTGATATATGCTAAGTTTTTACCATTTTGGTGTTCTTCTGGCATTTGTTTGCTTTTATGTTTTCTCTTATTATTGTCTGCTACTTGAAAAAAGTAATTTTGGGAGGGTTTGGATTTGTTTTGGGAGGCTTATTCGTAGCATGAAATTGAAATTATTCAATAGTATTATATTTGGTATATGGAAAAATGTTTACATTTCAGCACGTTAAGAGTAGATTTTATAAAGGAAGTTAGTTGAGTGTTGGTTTCTAGAACCAAACCCTGTGAATGTGCACTGAAAGTACGTGCAGCCACTGTGTTCTGTGTCCTTTTCCAGTTAGAGATATATGCTTGTAGCAGTAGACAGTGCTAGATGACTCAGTTTGGCCTAAACAAGTTTCTGGCTTGCTGAAGTGAGAGACAGTCTAGGCTGGGTGCTGAGTTGGGAGGCAGAGCTGTGGGATGTCTGTAAACTGTAGCTTGTTACCAGCTTACATTTAAAGCTTGTGTTTCCCCATCTACATCCCATCTCTTCAGATTTAACAACAAATAAAAAAAAAAAAAAAAAGTCCCATTATCTTCTAGGCGATTTCACTGATTTTATAATTCAGACTGCATTTCTACTTCCAAGGCCCTTTTTCAGTATCTTGCAGAGTGTGACTGTTTTGGGAGTCTGCTGCTACCTCTACTTTCTCCTGCTATGTGCCTACCCAGCATGTTCCCTCTCTGTTCATTTGTAAGGCAGCTCTTTCAAAATGAAAGTCTTCAGAGAACAGGAATAGAAGGGTGACATGGTCTCTGTCACTCCAAACAGAAAATGTTCCAGTGATCTTTTTTTTTTTTTTTCACACCTTGTAGAATTTCAATTTTCCCTTTAAAACATGGATTAAACAACGTTGCCAAAAACATATGCTTCTGTGTCAAACATTTCACTTATTCAGGAATCTAGAGGCAGCTGGAGAGTTCTCACTGCCAAAGTGACTTCAACAATTGTCTCTTCCACTTTTAATTGGAAACATGTTCGTTTCAGGCGTAGGTGTGGATAACCAATATGTGGCAGTGTTAATTTCCCTCACCATTCAATGTACATATGTCCTTAGTGACCATTCTTAAATAGCTTAGGGAAAATGATCTGAATCCATTGCCAGAGTGTCCTGAGCTCCTGCAGGTCTATGATTTGCCATGGCACAGATTTCATCCTCTGATTAAAGATGGGAGTGGTCAGCACAAGATAAGACATCACCAGTCTCTTGCTCCTTGTAAGACCTGCAGTGAGCCACACCAGAGGGTTACGGATGAGTTACTGAAGCTGAGGGCCTTCTTTTTGCATTAGCTTTAACCATTACAAAAGCCCAGTTCCAGTATTTGTTGTCCTGCAGATATTTCCTCTGGGTTTTATCTGTCATGTGGATGGTCTTCCTTACACTGCAGTGCTCCAGACAAGCATCTAGCTACTAATCTTTCTATGCCAGTCACACTCTAGTTATCCATGCTTGATAAACTTCACCTCACTCTTCCCCTTCCCTTCTATTTTTCTGGGGGGCAGATTTCTAGTAAGGCCTTGCTTAAAGACAAAAGCCAATATGTTAAATGTCATAGATTTTCACAGCTTTCTCATCCCTAGACTGAATTTCTGCGGAGAAGGTTGGAATTCCTTCCCAGAGCTCCCCTCCTTTATCACCCTTTTAAAAAGCTGAGCTTGGGTTGAACCTCATGTGCTCATGCTGCAGGAAACAAATTGGAGGGAGGTTCTATAACGGTAATATCAAAACCAGTGTGTATTGGGAAAAGGGAGAACAAACATGAAACCCAAAAGTTAACACGTGCTGATAGGCAAATTTTCTCATGAGAGATGGACGCCTTTGGATCTAAGAGGGTGGATAAAACCTGTAGATTAAAGGTTATCAATCTGTCAAGCAGGACCCATTCTAAGGGTAGAGAATGCTTCGTTCTCAGCATCAAATCACAGGTGACCCCTCATCCAGGCCATCATTACCAGATCCTGTGTCAGGGCTGGGTTGTATCTCTGAGAAATGTGCCGTATATTGACCTAAATGGGAGACTCAAAACTTGACCTTTTCTACTCATGATAACCTGTCACATCAGATAGTGATATTACCCTACTCTCCCCTTTAATACTGGATCATTATAACATTCTGTGGATATATATCTCTCCATGTTTTTGTTCTTCCTCTAAGTTTCATCCTATACTTTCTTGTATCTGCTGCTCCTGCAGCACGTTTATTTTCCCTGCATGGTTTTGGGTGCTTTTCTCATATCTCCAAGAACTTGTATGCATGCACATACATTTGAGACTGATAAGGTGGTCCCTATGCACAAAGAAACCTGGAGAATTTCCTATTATTCTTGTAAGTTATGCTCAAAATGTGATGAGCACTTCACAGATATGTAAACAGATATATACACAGAAAATTTGTAATCAAAACTAGTTTAAGACAACACGAGAGAAAGACAAGGCAGTAGAGAAAGCCTGTGAGAGCAGAGGGCAAGTAGTTTGTTGATCAGATTTTGCTGGGGTTTGTGCACAGCTGCTCAGAAGTAACTCTCTGTGTCATCAACAGACACAGGTAACACACACTTTGCTATTGATGGTTAAATGTCTGTTCAGAGCTAGGGTGAGTCTGGCAATGAATTTTCTGCTGATCTATTTCTGTCTGCACTTTGGGAATCTCAGCACATGATAACATGCAGGATCTCTGTGTCTTATCTGCCACCCCTCAACACACTCAGTCCCCTGCGCCAAGAGGGATCCGGCTCTGGCAGTGCTGGGCGAGGGGATGAGGGATGTTGCCATCTAGTGGGTTTTTGTCAGGCAGAAAAAAGACTTTGCTAAAAAATTCTGCCTCAGATCAGCAAATGTGGAGGCACAGGTCTGAGGTATATAGAAAATAAAAAACTGTCTTTTGAGGACAGCTTTCTACAAGAAGCACACAGAGCATTTACCTGCTCATTCTGTGTGATCCTATTTCTTTGTGTCAGGATATTTTGGGAGGCAGAAATACTCGGAAAAATACCCTAGAGGTTTCTTTGTCTAGTGTTAGGGGTCAGGCCCCCTGTCAAGCTTCCTTTTTGGCATGCAGAGACAGGGGTTGGACTCGGTGGTTATTTTGGGTCCCTTCCCACTTGTATATTCTGTGATTCTGTTCTGTGGTTCTGTTCTGTGGGTCTGGGAGTGAGCACACACAGTTACAGAAATGGAATGAAGGACAAGATTCATCTTCCTTCCCTTTCAAACTCCTGCTCCTGTCTCAGCTGCAGGAGGACCTTTCCTATTGTTCCAGCTCATCACTACAGCCTTCATCACGAGGGGACTTTTGCAGTCAGTATTAAAGTTAAAAAGAGTTATTCATTTGCCGGCAGCTGGTGCAATCCTATCTGTCAGCCCCATGGAAATGAGGAATTAAATAGTAATAATAATCATCATAACAAAATTAGCCCTTTCTTTCTTTAGAACGTTCCATTTGCAGCTGTTGTGCTGGGTACCAGGGCCCGCGAGTGCCCAGCGGGGTGACACCCTCCCGCTCCAATCTGCCTCGTATTAATGAGCTGCTTAACTGGGATGTGATGCCGGGATGTGATGCTGGCCGAGCAGCAGCTGCTTGGAGCGCGCCGTTACGGAGAATTAGCCCAAAGTTTATTCTTAGCCCTTCCTCTCAGCTCCCACAACATGTTCAACAGCTTGTGCATTTTGTAATGCCTCCTTTCATCGCCATGGCAACCGCTAAAACTTAAGGTGTGTACGACTTGCACGGTCTCGGTGTTGCAGGCTGCTGGCAAAATGAAACCCTGGGTCTGCGCTCCTTCCCGCTGCTGTTGATTCAAAGGGCCACAGCGTGCTGGAAAGGCAACTGGGAACATGTGTTTGCAAAGTACTTTAGACACGAGAGTGCGATTCAGTGTTTAAGAGAGTCTGTGAATCTGATTTTCCTACCCAGTTAGTCATTTGAGCTGGGGTAGGAGAACTGTTACTGCTGGCTGAGTTGCTTCTCCTCTTCATGTTGTTCCGAGCCAGCTTTCGTAGAGCCCATGTGTATTGCTGCCTCATAAAATGCAGCCTCAAATTGTTGGCAAGCAGTCAGGTAATGGGGAGGGCAATAAGAGCTGTACGATCAGAGGTAGATGTATAGGATACAACTTGGTGCTGAGAAACTGCCAGCTTCCACCAAATGGCAGATTAAGGAGCCATTTCCCCCTTAAAAGAACTTGCTTTTATACTTGAGTAACTCACTACAAGCAGTCAGACTTCCCATTCAGCTGATGGCTGTGCGAATCTGCCTCGAAAATACCCCCCCAAAAAAGCGGGGGGAAAGAACATTTCTCAGGACTGAACCCTCCAAATGTCACTCAGGCAAAGTTCACTGTACCCCTATGTAGTCTTATTTCACCACTGTGGGTATGTGCAACTCCAGTTTGGCAAAGGAGAAGCCTAGGACTGTTACCTGCAAAAGCAGACAATGCTTTATATGAAAATCTTTCCTAGTGAAGCCATTTTTCCTTTCTACAAAACAACTTTGCTGTGAATCAAATCTTGCAGCTGCTAATAGCTATCTCTATGGAGAAATCCTACAGAATAGAAAAAGATTGAAACCTATAGGGGTTTATAGAAATTAAATTGGATTCTATAGAAATTACTCTAAATAACCCCTTAATTTAATAATGTACACTACCCCTTCTGTAGAATTTTTGCATCATATGATAAGTCTGAAGGGAGAATAATATCCCTGCAAATAGAATTGTTCAAATTGCTTTAAAAATCCTATAGAAAACTTATTTTTCTCTCTCTTAATTTTGCTAAGTCTTTTTCCTTTGCACCAGTGGCTTGAAATCGTAAATCTCAAAGCATTTCACAAAGAAAGAGCACAGCTGTCTGGAGATCACACAGCCCACCTAGTGCCACTTCCCATGTCTGGGAAAATCAATCCAGGTAGTCCTGCACTCTGAAGTCACCTTTTCAAACAGGATGCTTGCAGCATTTGAAGCTGTTCCTTTCTGTGTTTTGGGAAAAGAATGACAAAAAGTCCCAAACACCCCCGTTTCCTCCCTCTCCCCCAAATACCTAATCTACTCAGAAGCCAGGAAGTATGAGTCATTTTAAGCTGTTTCTTCAACACGGCTTCAGCTCAGTGGTGTGCTCCACAACCTGCAGAGATTTGGAGCCGATTAGGTTACAATTTCAAAATGAATCCTTTTCTTTTTATGCATTTTTCAGATTTTATTTTCTTTTAATATACTTAAATTACAAAAATACATGAAAGCATAGAGCACAGATAGAACAAGTGTGTTGCTAATTCAAATTTTTTTTGGTTCTGCACAAGAACCTGTTAAAAATGTTTGTATTTTGAAGTGTGTGCTGCATTCAAACTGACACCTCCAGATGCTATATATTTGGTGGCTAGTAATCTTTTCCATTATATTTTGAAAAGAACAGATTTCTTCCTCTCTAAAATAAGCAACCAGTTACAAGGAGGCAATGGCTACACTGTGGTTTGCTGTTTTGTTGCATGCTTAAAATACTGGTGTTCTGTGAAAGCTGCAGGTAAAACTGAAGCACAGCTGCTTGTACCTCTAGAAATTATAAAATGAACCCTCATAGTGAATACCAAGATTCTACTTGAGTAGAATTAATTTGATCTACCCTACAGAAGAGTCTATTTTTAATGTATTTGTATTTTAATTTATATATATGTATATATATTTATATATATTTAAGTTTTTATTTTCTGCTCCAATGCATGAATGTATCCAGGGACAGAAAAATCTCCTGATAGGGAAAAGTGGGGTGATAGTACAATGTGCATGTGCCCTACTGTCCTGGGAGGAGAGGGAATCTGCTCTGCGCATCACATCTAGAGGGATTATCTGGTGGTGAGCTGCCACAGGACACATACTGGCCTGAAATTTAGCCCCAGGATGGTTAAAGAATATACTGTGAAGCTAAAGAGATGGTAGAAGTGACCACAAATGTCAGCCCAGGCTGTTTGGGGGATGTCACAGTGAGAGACAGAAGAAAATCTGGACTGGCAGAGAAAAGCTTTAAAAGAACTGTCCCTTAGGGAATTTCTTTAGAAAACTCTTATTAATGTTTGTAAATAAAAAGAGGTGGCAAGATCTCACCTGGAAGTAAGACTACCTCTCAATCTAAATTGATCAGGCAGCATTTACCTTCAGAAAAGGAAAAAGTCAAACCTTCTGTAGTTGTGTGTGTATGTAGTAGTACACTGACAGAGCATTTTTGCCTGTAGGATTTCAGGAAATTTCCTCTGAATAATCTGAGCCGAGCAGTTGGCCAGTTGCAAAGCACAGTCTTAGTACATAAGACTCCTACCCACCAGCTTATCTGAGTCACAGAGGGAGATGAGCCACAGTTCTGGCAAGTCTTAAGGGTTTGTTGGGGTTTTTTTCTGTTTTCTCAGGATTTCATGGAGAGAGAAAAAGAATGTATCAAATGCTGAGGACAGACAGTTGCTCCCAGTGTGTCGAACAGCTGACTGGGGCAGTATCTCTAGATTCGTTATATAAAAACAAGATTGTCACAATCAGGACAGCAGTCAACAGGGATAAGAGAGAAAATAAATCTAGCATCCATTAGAACCAAAACCACAGAGACCTGTTCTGCAGCAACTAACTACAAGTCTCAATATCATCCCAGAATATTCTTGCCAACCTATACCCCTAAAAGGCTACAAGACAGTGCAAGATAAATGTAATTAGAAATGGGTCCAGAGCTATTTGTTTAGTGACTGCCAGGCTCTAACACCTGATGACAACTGATCAGTCATCCTTCCTGGCAGAAAATACTTTCATAGATAGGCTGTTCTGGGAACCAATCCGCACTTTTCCTAAAAATGCTTTAGAAATTAAATATAAATTCTCATCTTCCCTAGTTAGTTGAAACTGGCTAAGAGCTAAAAAAGTTTGGCAAGGAAAAGGGAGTTAGAGTCAGGCAGAATGATCATGATCACAACATTGTGTTTCTGTAGCAAGTCAGGAACAAGATATTAAAAAAAAAAAAAAAAAAAAAAAAAAAAAAAAAAAAAAAGGGGGCTCTTGAACTTATATTGGCAAGCATAAAAATCATAAATCTAGATCCTCACCTCTTATGAAGCCTAAAGGCAATAACAGCACAGGACAAAGGTTGTAACACTCTCTGAAATGTTATGGGGTCCTGATACCTTCTTGGCTTTCATGCAACTTGGCAGAGAAGAGTATGAGTTGTTCAGGTTACAAAACAAGCAGTATAGCCAACACTGAAATCAATAAGACTGTGCCTGAAAGCGAGTCCTCACTGTAGAGATAAATAACCACTGCAGTGACTCCTTGCAGGCTGGCAGGCAAAGTGGGGGGGAAAGCAGCCAGCAGGGAGAGATTGGGACCAGCTTGTGGCTCATCTGCTTGCCTGTTGAGTGGCCACCTTCTGATTAGTCATAGGCTCTCTATCCAAATTAGGGGGACAGATTTACCCCATGTAAGTCAAAGAAGCTTCAGGATCACTCTCAGGAGAAACTGTCTTTCAGAGAATAATGTAAGTCATGTATTGTGAAACCAGGTTAATTTCTAGGACCCTAGCATTGGCTCAGAGGACCTTATTGTTTCAATTTTTTTTTTTAATTTAAACACTAATTTGATGCTTATTTTGGTGGTCTAATGGTCATTTATTTTTCAGTGGTCAGCAAAGTGAAAGACTCCTTCAAAGGCCAATCTAGAGAAAGTTTACAGGAGCAGTGTCACCATCAGTTTCAGCTATTCCACATCTTTGCACATATCAGGAAAACACTAACACATATTTTATTCTATTCCCAACTCCCCATTCATACCTCCTCCCCATGACAGTACTAGTACATTTTCTATTTTTTTTTTCCCTGTTTTTTTCAGTAAGGTCTGGCTGACCACAAGGCTTTGTGAGTGCTGGTGCTTTGTAACAGAGGATAGCTGTCTGCTTTCATAACAGTGCAGTCTCAGATTAGCTTAAAGGTGACCAGGTTCTTACTTAAGTGAAACACCTGAAATAATTACCATTCTGAAACTAAGGTGTGTGACAGCTGAATACTCACTTGTGTGACTGTCCTCACCTTTCTGTTGTCCCAAGACATTTTCTTCTCAATCTGTTCCCTTGTTGTGCTGGCTCCAAACATCTATACATGGCTGCTGTGTAAATCAGATCAAAGTAGTGACCCAGCTGAGAAGTATCCTGTTCACAAAAAACAAAACAAAACAAAACAACACACACACACAAAAACCCAACAACAACAACAACAAAGCAAAAACAAAAACAACAAAAACAAAAACAAAGGGAAAAACAAAGGGTTTTCCAGTGAACCCTTTTGGCTCACACTGGCTACGCAAAGGTGTTCAGGCACCATTTAAACTGGTGAAAGATGAAGAGTGCCCTCCATTTCAGGAGCTGCTGCTGTTGCTCTAAAGTATTGCTTTAAAGGAGCTGTTAACCATGCTCCTTCCATATCCTCTGTGGTAGAAGAGAGCTAAGAAAAGGACCCCTACAGAAAGTTTAGCACCAGAGAAAATTTTAATGAACATTTTAAACTCATTTATGACTTCTTTATGCCACCCAAATGTTTTCCAAGGATCCCACAGCTGAGCTTCGGGATCACAACCATTGCATGGCTTTAATTAACTGGTACATGTACAATACACTGAACATAAACAGAGTATCTCCAAGTGCTACTGGTTGTTATTGAACCCCCATGCTTCCTAGTGCAGTAATAACTGGTACAAAGCCTAACTTACTAGTATACAAGATCCAATTTTGTATCTTCCTCAAGGGATATTTATTTTCACAGCATGATTGCTAAGATAAATGCTTAAGTTTAAAATTCAAAAGTAGTTACTTCAGGGCATTATGACAAGACAACAAAAATATAAACTTGACAGAAGAAAAGCTTATGCATATAAATTATGTAGCCTTTTAATTGAAATATATTTCATAATACATTTTATAGCCAGCAGATTATTTTTAAGGCTTTTTTTTCCTTAAAAATAAATTGTAAAATGAATATTCTCCCCTCCCCATAGCTTTATAGAAATATAGACAAAAAGAAAAAAATTAACAGCAGAGCATTGCTGTTAATTTTAGCCATAATAGTCAACATAACAATTAGAACAGTTTGTTACGAGAACAGGGAATAGGGCTGTCTGGAAGAGAAGTACTACAGCCAGTGTTGTTGACTCACTGTGTTGAGCACTGTTTCCTTTCCATCTGAAGGGGAGCAATGCCACACAGCAGCTGTTGTAGGAATAGCAGCCACAGGAGAGATCGTCTCCAACAATGATAAGCTAGGCTAAGGGGCTTAGCTTTATTTCATTTTCTGTTTTCCATTTGCAGAGTTTTTGGCGTGCTATTTCTTTTCTTCTTTAGCAATGATGTAAATTTTTAAAGTTGTCAGCCACTGCTGTAATCCAAAAGAGAATTTTCATGCACTTTTGGTGGCACTGTAAATACCTTGCAAGCCAGCTAGCCAGGTTTAGTGGAAATATGACTGATTTTGCTGTGAGATTAGAAGCATTGTGAAGATCCAACTTAGGCACAAATAGACATGACACATTTTTTTTCACCTGAATTGATGGCTGTTGTCCTGTCTGTAACTCAGGCTTTCCATACTCACTCTGCAACTAAAAAGGGCTGAAAATGAGGTATTCTGGTAGCCTCAGTTCCACATGTGCACTGTTTGCTCTATTTTCTCTCAAGCAGGAGTGTTTAAGAATCCTTTTTAAATATCCCCCTGAGCTACTGGGCAAAATGTAAGAACAAAAAGTCAAAGTGCACTTGGAAGTAGGTATGGGTCAGCATTTAACTGACAAACATCATCCGGACAGAGAGGGTTATTGGTTCTGCTTCTAGAAATTAGGAGAAACTAGACAAGCAGCAGCCCCTTGAGAAATGTAATTGAGGAGCTTTCTGCTTTTATAGCTGGCAGCTCTCTCTCTTTCCAGAGGTGTTATTTAATCTAGCCACTAAGTCACATCTGCAGTTTTAATTAGCATGTGTGTGTCTCTGTTGTTTTTCCTTCCCTACGTAGCACACCTACCACCAACACATATCAGACCCTTCAGAGTGAGCACGTTTGTTTTATGTATTACCAGGCCAAATTCTGATTTTCAGTAATTTCCCTATAGTCCTGTGGACCTCAGCAGGACCCCTCAGATTTTCACTCATCTTACTGAGAACAGAATCTGGTTCGGGGTATTTGAAAGCCTTGTTATCAGTGAGGCAGGCTATAGAGTTGCTTGGTGCTCTAATTTTTACCTTGTTAGTGGCAAGGTTATCTTTCAGGCTAGTTTTTCCATTGAAAGTTGTAGATCCCAGCACAGTGGTATATGCTTTAAGCTGTTCTCACCAGTGCAGAAGCATAATAATAGTAAAAATACTATTAACAATAATGAACGCAATAATAACACCCAAAGAGCAGATTCATAATTAATCTTAATACCAACAAATATTACAAATATACTCATGATCATTTATTATTTCAAAGATGGAGGAATTGAATGATAGGGAAGATAGTTGCCTGAAGCCACACAGAGGAGAATTAGGAAAGACAGGGAGACAGACATATTTAATCATCTGTCCTGTGCTCTGTCCACAGGACAACAGCTCTGATTCCTCAGTGCTGGGTGCAGCCATGGTACTTTCTGCCTTCTCTTAATTAAAGCTAAACTAAACTAAACTAAACTAAACTAAACTAAACTAAACTAAACTAGCAAAAAGAATGAAAAAAACCCCAAAACCTACAAACAAATAAACAGAAAAAAGAAAAAAAAAAAAGAAAGCATACAATGGAAAAAAAAGAAGAGGATAATCAAAAGGTCAAACGTCTTTAGCAAGAATTTTTAACTGCCTCAATGAAGAACAATGCCAAATGCCTCAGGTTCTGTAGACAGGTGTACTGCCATGGCATGTGATATATGTTGAGGCTATGGCCCTTTGTCACCCTAGGACACTCTTTATACTATCAGTTCCAAAGTCTGGAGACTCCAGTTTTCATGTCCTTGTATTGGTTGTATTGGTTTTGCATGACTAAATGTTGAGGGGTTAGAGGGGTGGTTTCTGTGAGAAGCTGCTAGACATTCCCCCTTGTCCAGCAGAGCCAGTGCCAGCTGGATCCAGGATGGACCTTTGCTGGCCAAGGCCAAGCCCCTCAGTGACAGTGGTAACACCTTTGGGATAACAAAAAGTGTGAAAAAAACTGCATATCAGCAGCTGCAGCTGGTCAGGGGAGTAAGGATGCCTGAGATGAACAGCCCTGCAGGCAGCCAGGGCAGTGCAGAAGGAGGGGCAGGAGCTGCCCCAGGCTCTGGAGCTCAGATTCCCCTGCAGCCCCTGGAGCAGCCCATGGTGAGGCAGCTGAGTCCCTGCAGCACAGGGAGGGCACGGGGGAGCAGAGATCCACCTGCAGCCCCTGGAGGAGCCCAGGGGAGCAGGGGGATGCCCAAAGGAGGCTGTGAAGCTTCCTGGGAAGCCTATGCTGGATCAGGATCCTGGCAGGACCTATGGCCCTGTGGGGGACCCACACTGGAAGATTTTTCCTGAAAGACTCACCTGCAAAAAAGACCCAGCACTGGAGCAGTTCATGCAGAACTGTCTACCATCAGAGGGACTCCATGCTGTAGCAGTGTGAGGGATGAGGGTCCAGCACAGGCCGAGGAAGGGGTGGCACAGACAGTGTGTGATGAGCTGACCACAGCCCCTTTCCCCATCCCCCTGTGCCACTGAGGAGCAGGAGAAAGGAGACAGTAAATGTGAGTCAAGAAAGATGGGGGGGGGGGGGGGGGGAGGGGGGGCAGAGGGAACTAAGGGGTTTTATTCCCATTATCCTACTCTGATTTTCTTGGAAATAAACTAATTTCCACAAACAGAGTCCATTTTGCCCATGTTGATAACTGGTGAAAGACACTTCCCTATCCATATCTTGATCCATGAGTCTTTTGTTATATTTTCTGTCTCCTGCCCAATTGAGAAGGGAAGTAACAGAGTGGCTTTGTTGGGAACCTCGTGTCCAGTCAGGGTCATCTTACCACACAGCTGGAAGTAAGCCTAGAAGCAAATTGAGTAATGTATTCTTTGCTGTGGATTCAAACTGCTATTTATCATCTGAAAATTTGGTGCTTATACTTCCATTTGTTTTCCAGATTTGCTCCAACAAAATCGGTATTTGTATCTTTTCTCCATAGTTGTCTCCTGTGGTTTACTGAATTTTTGCTTGAGCTGTATTTTTGTCTGCTTGTCTGTTTCATACTTTTGTCTGGCATTATAATGAAGAACTGTAATAAAAAATATCTTGGAATACTAGTGATCATCCTTGTAAACAAACAGTGCAAATGAATTGCAAAAAAGAAGAAAAGCTATTGTCTAAAAGTTTTTAACAGAGATAAAAAAAGAGAAAAGAAAAAGGGGTTAAAGCAGAGTGCTGATGATCTTTCAGAAAGCACAGATTTAATTTCCAGCACTTCTGATTTCATTAAGAACTGCAGCCTTTTCCACTGGCAGCACAATTCTTGAGCTTGACAAAAACAGATGGGGAGGATGGTGGAAGTGGTAAACTCCAGAAGTAGCACTCTGTCTTCTAAATCAGGAGGTCACACCTTCAAGTCTTGACTGAGGAACTCAATCTTCCCCAGATCCCACAAACCCTGTTATACAGGTACTTGCTTATATGAGTCCCTGAGTGACAGATTAAAAAGCTCCCTCTTGGTGACTTATTCCCAAGGAAAGACACAGTGCTCTCAGAAAAAAAGGCAAATACGAGAAACCTCATCAGAATAATGGAGGGGAGCTATTGCATTCCTCAAGTGCCATGTAATAACCTGTGCCTGTGAAAGGCTTGTAGCTGGCAGTGCAGGGTCACGGAGAGAAAAAAGACTGTTTCACTCTTCTGGTGCTAGAAACATAGCTACTTATTTCCTTCAGGAATCTGTATTAACTCTTTCCACATCCAGCAGTCAGCATCCTTCTGCAGCCACATCATCATGATCTTTGGAGGGAAGAAATTACAATGCTGTGTCTGCTATCTGGAGCACATAATTGGGATGTGTTGTCCAAGGTACTTAATACAACCTTGGTTATCCCTGTGAGCAGCATCCCTGGGGCCTAGGGAGACAGCAGCAATCAAAGAGAAAACAGGATTCCACAGTTTTCAATGTAGATCCTCTGATCCCTAAAATAAATAAAAGCAATTAATTTCTTAGTATACTCTGTATGTATTTTGTTTCTTTAGATAGTAATAATTTTCTGTAACAAAATGGATGCAATTTTTTTTCATTTCATTTTCTGAGTAATTGAAGTATCTTCTAATCCAGAATCACTTCTCTTCTGAATCTCTAAGACGAGGATTCTTCTAATTATTTCAGGGGGTGAGAGTGGCTGTTTTATTTTTCTTGGATTTGCCTGTATGGAATTGCAGTATTCAACTGTTGTTGATGATGCCTCAGTTTACAAAATATACAAGATTTTGAATAGATTGGGTTATATGAAAAAAAAAAAAAAAAAAAGAGTATAAAGAACGTTTTTCTGGACTGTTCAATCAAAAAAGGAAAGTTGAGCAAACAAAGATAATCAACTGGATATCTCTCAAGTACATTTGTATCACATACCTTGGTTTCCTTACATAAGTCAATTTTCCCCAGTTACACTTTATAGTCCTCAACATGAGTGAATTATGCTCAGTGTGATAATGCTGTACAATTGTGAATAATCTGCTAGAAAACATGCAAGACTAAGATGAAAAGCAGATTGAGTCTGTTTTAAAGCAACCTCCCTCAGTATTTATTGTATCTAATCCATGCATTACATGAGGGCTGCCGGAGCATCAGAATAGTAAAGGGGGTGCTGGTTTATGAGTTGTCTCTGTTATCTGTAGGTTTTGGCGAGTCTCTAATGAGAATGATACAAACTCACTGAAGGTATTGTTTCCATCATACATCATCATGACATCCATAACTTCATCCAGCAGAGAATCAACCCTACTTTAAAAGATTTATCATACCAAGCCCAAATTAGGCAACTCTGTCTGCAAGGGTATTTTGTACCAAGTCTTGACAAGCTTTTGAAGATCTGCTCAGGTTCTGCAGAAGACGTTTATGATTTTATGTTTCTTTTTGGTGAGGAAATTAAACTGGGAAACTCATTTTTGACTAAGAAACATTCATGTGGCTTGTTTGTTTCTGTGCACATGTGCTTGGAAAGCTTTCAGAATCAAAAATGTGTTATGAAAGTTGGATTTGTTTTGTTGTTTGTTTGGTGGGGTTCTTTTGTTTTGTTTTGGTTTTGTTTGTGTTGTTTTGTTTTGTTTTGGAGGTTTTTTTGTGGGTTTGTTTTGTTTTGTTTTGCTTTGTTTTGGTTAGTTTTGGTTTTTGTTGGCCAAAGCAATGTATTGAAAGGAAAGGAGAAACCCTTTCACCTTGTTTTGTAAAGGTTTGATTAATAATTTTCTATTTGCATATTAAAGCCCATATATAGACAGGCTTTACTATGGATAGGAATCCACAGACTTTAACTTTTAAAGCATACATGGCTCTTATTGTATAATAATAATAAAAATAGAGGTAAATGACACCTCCATTAATGTTTCCAATGTAATTTATAAGGATTGGACCTGTAATCTATAGCTGAGGGTTTGATGAATTAAGTTTGTGTTGGGGGCTCAAACAATGGATCCACTGTGTTATGCTTAATGCTGTTACATTAGTATGAAAAATTCAAAGGTAAAAATGAATGTCTCTGAAGAAGAGAAGGGAAGGAAATCTAATGAAATTACTGGGTTGCCAATTACATTAAGACTGTGAGGCTAGATGCATGTAGAGCTTAGTCTTTGTACTATACTCTTCAACATACACTCATGGGAGATGCTTTGAGTAGAGGTAGGGCCCTTTCAGGATCCTAATGTGGCAGTTTTATAGCCTGGAGGGAATATGGCCCCACTAGGTTATATCTGGAACAAAGGTACTGCAAGGAGAGAGGAAAGTCATACCTTCAGCATACCACCAGGCTCTCTGTGCTGGAGGGAGAATTCATCCTTCAAAGGGCAAACAGCATATCTGCAGGCAAGAAGATCTGCAGAAGAAACAGCTTTCAAGTTCACTGGAGGTCCTTGAGAGGTGTCTGGGAGCCTCCCTTGGCTTCATCTTCTCTTTAGCATATGGTCTACTTTTCTGCTCTATCTCTTTATGTTGCTTTCCACCAAGAGAAGACTTTTGTCTGTGTCTGAGGCCTTGTACAAGGTCCTGGTTCCTGAGGCTATGAAAACATGAATATGCATAACCTACTAGAAGATCAGAGTATAGCCTAGGGCTGGACATGTAGAGGGGGAAGACAATTCTCAGCTTTGGCTTAGCATGTAACCTTGAGCTATCTATTTACAGCTAGATCCAAACCAGCTCATTTGTACCCAAAACACAATTAATGTGATTTAAGCATTTAGAAACACTCCTGTTCATGGAGCCAGGCACATCCTGGACTGTCCAGACACAATATTGCACCAGTCAGCAGGCCTCATAGCAATGTTAATAAAATGCTGAGCCTAAACCAGTAAACCTTACTAAAGAGTGAGAGGAGCTACGTGTAGCACTTAGCAATCATAGTGAAACGGCTTTCACAAGGAATGTGAGCTCTCAGTTCTGCAGTGTAACTGTAATCATCTGAGAGTCCACGTGGCAATAGGAAGTGGGTTTTTTGCAATGGACTTTGCTAATCCTCCTGAAGTTCTGCTCTTGTAGAGGTGTGGCTTCCTTAGAGTGATGTTGCTGTCCTAGCTGAGGCAGGCACCAAAACACAGAAACTATAGAGTACTCACCAAATGGGTGTCCTAAGTACTGAAAGGCTTTGAGATGGATGGCAGCATTTGGGCACAGGGACAATTATTGTACATATCCCATTTAGCACTGTATTGCTGAATGTAGTCTGCAATCCTCTCACATACTGCCACAGATCCCATGCTACTCCTATGTGTTTGTCCTTCATCTGTCATGTCCTGCTTTTTCTCTGCTGGGGATCTAGGTCTACTATCCAGGGAACCAGACTGCTGTCCTTTCCCTCCACTTGCTCCCCCACAGATGGCTCTTTTGTGTTTAAACCTTGCCTGCTATATAACACAGACTGTCAGTATTCACACACAGCCTGAGCACAACATTCCACACTCAAACAAAACTACCATAGGGATCTTAGGGAGCATTTTCTGTGTCAGAACTTACTGTATTTTGCTTCAGCAGGTTAATTTCCTTCCTTGAAATCAATCCTTGCTTTATTAATCTTATGAGTTTTAAGGCAGGCGCTATTCTGCCTTTTGGGGTGTTTTTATTGCATTTATTTCTTACTTTCATTACAGCAATGATGCCACAATGAGGAATAAGGCCTCATTGTCCTGTGAGCTGTGTGAGCAAACAGTGCCCCTGGAACAAGTTGCATTAGTCTGTTTTTATAATACAAGTAGAGTTCTTGGTTTTATATCCTGCTAATAGGAATTTTCCCTCAGGTCAGTTTAGCACACAGTGTAGAGTTATTTCTCCTTTCTAGTGTGGGATGAAGTCCACTTCTTAACATCAGCTAGCAAATACTGTGCTATTGCCAGATCGTGGGACAGCAGCAGGGTTTTTGAGCTCAATTTCCCTCTTCCTTTGGCACAGAAGCTCAAAGGCTTTGCATCTTTTGTGTCAAAAATATATTTTCTTCTAAAGCACTGAGAGGTGCTAACATGTCTTATGCTGAATGTGGGAGAGAAGAAAAAAGAAAAATCGTTACGCTTTTGTGAATCATTCTAAACTGAATGAATGAGGTTTAATAAACAAGCCTCATCACCCTGAAAATCTAGTCCTGAGTCCAGGCTGGTGATAGGCTAAGCTTCCTCCTCAGCCAATAGAGCATGGTGGGTTTACTTCCTAGTGTCAGATCATTGTAAAATGTCTCAATTCCTTTTGAAATTGACAATGTTTCTGTGAAGGGAGCTCAGGCTGCTAGTTCAAACATCACTTTTGGATGTTTGTGCCTTAGTGAGGTGAACTCCATGCTAGAACATTGATCAGTCCTTGAAGATGATATGAAAAGTGTGTAAGGATGGAATTGGCAAAAACCTTGAAGTCTTTCAAAGTGCTTTGTGTTTTGTGTGGTTTTGAAAATTTCTGTAATGGTAAATAATTTTTATTTAATTACTTTTATAAACATAGGGATGTCAGATAAGGAACAACAGTGTTGTATATCCCTAAAAAAGTCTAAGTAAAATAGTGAAAAGAAAGTCTTGATGTGCCATTAAATGCTCTTATTAAGATGCTGGAGGTTCCATGGCATTATTTAGTCATGACTCTCATTAAATTAATTTGAAGATACCTTGCTTGAAAAATTGTACCACTATATTCTCAGTTTGTATGAACCAGCCAAACTCTAAGGATATCTTAACTCTCCTAATTGATGCTATGTGGATGTCTATCATGAAGATGTGTAGAATAGGTTTAAGAAGACTTCTGGAATAAGGGAAGAGGTGATGTTTGTAACAATGTTTTCTTCTCAAATAAAAGTGCCAATTGGAGCCATGACAAAGAAGCACAAAGAAAGGTCAGAGCTGAAATTCAGCTTTTTTATACTTTGTTTTCACAGTGTAGTTCAGTACTAAGGCTGTTTCCTTTACGTTTAACCAGTCAGATGGGAAAAATAAAGAACACAAAACATGGCGGCAGGAAAAGTGTAGCATATTACAAGCCAAAGTCCTGTGTCATGTAAAATCCCTAAGAATTCTGAAAACGAAGTATGGCAAATAGTCCCAGACATCATAGCAATTGGATTTTTGATGGGCAGAGCCTTGCTCATCGCTAACATTTGCACTTACCAAGTCTTTGTATGAGCCAAAAGAATTGGCTCAATTTTGGAAAACCGAGATGATTCCTTCTGGCTAAGATTTCTTTCAGAAATAATGCAGAAGAACATTTATTTCTAAATAAAACCCTGGTCTATTTTTTTTGTATTATTAAGATACATCTGTAGAATTTTCTGCACTTTTGTTGCTAGGGAGGAACAAAGAATTTTAGGAGAAAACCTTCAGAATATCTAATCAGTAGGATTGCAGTGTTATTTACTTTCATGATGGGTTGCTTGTTTTCTGTTGTTAGGTTTTTCAGAATGTTCTGATCACCAAGTCTCTAAAGCTGAATCTCCACTGTTGGCTAATGTATTTGCTGCAAGAAGAGGGCAGGAAAAGATGACATCACCTTGTTGACACCACTGTGCTGTGGTTGTAGCAGATGCAATGAAGACAACAGAGGGGGTTTATTGACTTACCTTATATCATTGAGGAGAAGGTGCAGGAAGTAAACAGAGACTTCCCTTTTCCTTCTGGTACCTCATCGGGGGACTACAGGTTCATATTAGAGCTTCTGTAACACCAGGGATTTGACATATTTAGTGCTCTGTATGACAATTTACTCTGTGGTTGTAACTCTCCTGATATACCCAGATTAGCACTTCCATTTAGGCTTAAACTCTTTAACTGGACTCTTCTCTCTGTTTTGTTCTGTGTGTTTTTTTGTTGTTTTTTTTTTTTTTAATCTCTTGACAGTTTAGTAACTTGGTCTTTGTTAAAGGCCCTTGTTGCACAATTATCAAGAATATAGTAGTTACCTGCAGTAGTAAACAAGCCCTCCTGTGTCAAGAGAGACTAAAGAGATTTTATAGAATCTGTGTAGATCTTGAAGAAATGCTGTTTTCTCTTTATATGTTTGTGTCACTAAGAATACTTTGACTCACTGTCACTCTCTAATGAAATCAAATGTTCCACATGAGGTGCGTCTGTGTAAGGTTTAAAGCCCATTGTGTTTGACCACAGAGTCACGTGAGCTGTGCTCATTCTGTGTCACTTCTTTACTGGTTTTCCAGCAAACCAACCCTTTCAACCCTAGAGATGGAGACTGATGTGGAGACTTGACTGGAGCATGTGGAAGGAGGAAATGTGGTGTTTTCTATGGCCCTGTTCATTCATTTTGCTCCTGTGTTTTCACACAAAGGAGTGCAGCTGAAGGTGCTGCCTCTTCTGTGGGTAAGTCTACACACTATTGCCTGAGAACAGCCCTGGAAGGTGTGAAAGGTCTGAATTTCAGCAGAAAACAAAGAGATCAAGCTTCTTTGTATCCTTTCAGTTGTTGAGTTTAATGGGGTTATGATACAGGAACAGAGATGCTACAGCATTATATATAATTTTAAAGCCATTTCATCTTGTCTTACTTGGTTTTGTGTGTAAGAAGTACACCTTGGGTCTTTCCTTCATGATTTTCTCACTTTGTTTTATGTGTGTGTGTGTATCAAAGAGGGAAGTTCTTTCTTCTTTATAGTCATTCAGACTAATAGCAGGCTACTGTCAATAGCCAATCCCACCATGGAAATGAATTACTACCAAAAGCCCATCATCATGGAAATTAAGAGATAAATAAATTAGACTGTTGATTATGGTACTACTATGAACAGAGTCTCCCTACATGTGCACTCTTGCCCCGATTTCATTAGTAAATATGCTGTTCTACTTTATAGTATTATATGATGATAATGCACAGCATACAATTGCTTTTTTACCCTACTTTGATGTCTTTTCACTTGGAAGCTGATGTTTTGTTTGCTGGTCTGGAAGCACAAGTCCCTGTAGCATTTTGTCTGAGTGTGTTGACAGCACTGTCATTTTGAGTTTCCATCACAGCTTTAAACTAATAAGGCGGCAGTAAAAATTTTGAGCTGCGACTGAATTTGGACAAATGCCCCCAAAAATGTACTAAAAATTCTCACATACATTTTCAAATAATTTCACATTGACTGCTGCTGTTCCCTTCACAACAAAGTGCTGCAGATAAACCTTGCTAGCACTCTTCTCATAAACACAAACTCATTGCCTTAAAAAAACCACAATAGGCCTCATGCCACCAACTCCATTTTGCTGAATGGAGCTGTTATATCATCTGATTTTTTTTTTTTTTGTAGTGTCTAAGTCTTCTTCACAAAATTACTTTTTTGCTTTCCCTTATGCTTTGTTGAGGGAGGGCAAATAATTCCCAATCAACACCTGAATAACCTCCAGTGATGTTCCTGATGCTGCAGATATGTCCTCCCAAACTTGATACTTGTCTCAAATATATTGTCATCTATTACCTGAATAGATTATCAACTTAAACCAGGCAATGAGGAAAGAAAATAAAGAAGCCCCAAACAAACCCAAAAAATCTTACCAACAAACCAGAATAAATAAATACCAAAATTTTTATATCTAAACATCAAATTTTATATCACAAAAACAATAGCTGTACTATTGTAACTCAGAGTGAAAAATCAAGGCAGGGAGAAATTTTCATAGATTGCATGAGAAATTTGCATAGTTTGCATGAGAAATTTTAGGTCTTGCCATGCTGGAATGAATAAAAAGTTTTTCACTGTTATCCACCATTTCATATAATTTGACCTCCATGGAAAAAAAAAAGAATCTATGATTCTTAGAGAAGAGAATAAAAAATGGCTGAAAGGACATTTATCAGATGTAAACCATTAGCTTCCAAACATTCTATGAAATCTTAAGACATGAATGCAGAGACATATGCAGAGTAATCAAAATATTAAAAAGTTTTCAAGCTATAAGCATTTTCATTAATTTGAAGAGAAAGGGGTTTTTTACAATTCTGTAATGTACAATGAAGCAGTTAACAGATTGATATTTCCATACATAGTGCTGATTAAAAACACAGTGTGCCACAATATTTCCTTCCCCTCTGACTTCTACATGTGATATATATCATCCTTTCTAGCATTTCCTAGGTTAAAGAGGTATGGAATACCTCACAATGAGGTAAAATAAAAAAATTAAATAATTGCATAGAAACTTTTTTCTCCAGGGCAATTTCCTCGTGTGTTCTCATCCAGAAGAAAATGGATTAACTTATGCCTAATGTAGGCACTGCTATGTGACACTGCTCCTTTACTTCTCACCATGGTACAAATATGAAAAAAAACCTAAAAAGAAAGGATATAAATATATATGTATATATATGCACACATATCTCTATGTGTATATATATATATATATAAATATATATTCCTATATTTTCAGTCTTTCAAAAAAGGTAGGCTGAGATTTCATATTAGTAGGGCTTTTTTTGCCTAAGATGGAAACAAATAAGTTCTTATAGAGAAATGGGGAAATATGGGCAAATATTCAAGGGTTTCCTTTTTCCAAGGGCCCAAATCTCTACCATAACTTCATTAAATTTTACAGAGATAGGAGAAACTTGTTCCTTCAATTTCTTCCTGAAACGACAAAGTTTTTAATTACTTGATTGTGTTGTTATTTTCATCTGTGGTACTGTGTGCTAATCAAAGTGTATTTCTTTGCTGGAACAATCAAAATTCCTTTTGTTACTTATAATAAATAAATGCTCAAGTAAGACCTTCCTCAGGGAAAGTTCATTAAAAAAAAAAAGAAATTAAAACACCAAGAAATAAATGATTACTGTGATTGCACTTGCTTTGATGTAGCATGCAAAATCTAATTCTGCTGTTATGCTGCGGACGCACACTCACATTCACCAACACACAGACACACGGACAATGAAAGAGAAACCTTGAAGAGAAGTTTTATTAGCCACAGTATTTCAATTTTTTATTACTATTTTATTACAAATCTTCATGTTATGACCCTGTTTGATGTATGTGCATTGCTGTTTAGAGAAAACAAATCCATTATTATTTACAGTATTGGTAGCTAGAGGCTCCAGCTGTTTTCCAGCTGCTTTTTTACTAGAGATTGTGCAAATACAAAAATAGGATGACATTGCCAAGTGTAGCTTAGTCTGAACATATGAAATACAAGTGCAAAAGCAGAAGGGCAAAATGATGAAGTTTACATGGGTTAGTATCAGAACACAGAATTTTCACAATCTTACAATCCTGTAACTTTCAGTTTGACCCCCTACCCAGAGAGTTTTCTGAGATGTCACAGTATATTCTGAGGAGTGAACTAGGTTATAGGTTTTAGACTGGAGTGTCTCTCTCAGAACTGATTACACTTCCCTGTTTTACGAAATCATTCTTGATTGGGATACAGTTCTGTAATCATTGAAACATACTTTAGCAGAGAATTAAAATAGAAGACAATTAAAGCAAACAAACAAATAGGTCTTGATGGTATCTTATACATGTTTCCTGACGGGAATACCAAGTCAGTCAGAGTTCATATACTGTGAGTTCTGTAACTTGGTTGTTATTTCCAGTTCCTCAGTTGTTTGTGCATTGGTTCTCTTCAGAAAAGTTGTGCAGAGATCTGAATCAAACTTTTTAAAATGGGAAAACCTCATCCAAATCAGAAAGGATTCAAACTGCATGTTTTAATTTAATGATGACCACAGTAAATTGGGTGTTTGTCTTTCTAACAGTGATGATTTAAAAGCATTGACCATGGATTTTATGTTTTTTTTAAAGAAAACATTTGTGCTCTATATTAGGATGAAAATATCAAATTCTTTATAGGGAAAACTAAATATTCCATCCTCAAAATTTCTTAGGTACTGGCATAGGTGCTGCCTGTTCATCTTGCTGTCTTCAGGTACCTCCTTGCTCTTTGTTTAAAACAACTGAAAAGTCTTCTACACAGTACAGTGATAACAATAATAACAATAACAATAACAATAACAATAACAATAACAATAATAATAATAATAATAATAATAATAATAATAATAATCTTTAAAATAATTATTCAAAGAGGAAATAATCGCTGCATGACCTGTGTGAAATTATAGGGCAAAAAATTATCAGAAGAGCTCATGAGCCTTGCCTCTCCATTATTGATGCCACAGAAAGTTCTGGAATCCTGTCTGAGTTTTTACCCAATTATATGTGTTTTCTGACTCAACATCACAATTCTATTGACATGTGGCACTGACAACCCTCCTATGTACTCACAAGTTTATTACTTTACTTACTTAAGTCTACTGGCTATGAAACTCACCTGACAGGATGTCTGTCTCAGCAATCTGATGACACTGTGATTTCCAAATATCACAAGATACAAACTTTAGGATACAAACCTTAATACTATTTGATATTCCTCCATCCTTAATGGATGATGGGGGTAAATACAGTAACAAAAGAAAAAGAACTGTTGTCTCTAGGCACCCTGAGCTGGAAAACAGGGATGGAAGCAGAACAGAGCCTCCACATTCCAAGGGGAAATTGCAGATGCTCTGACACTACATTTAAACGTGTGTGTGTGTGTGTGTATGGGGTCAAATGGGATCCACTCAAGTGGACTGAGGGAACTGGCAGAAGTGATCTGAGTAATTTTTCATCATCTACCAACAGTCCTGGCCTCTTCAAATCCTGTGTTCATTGTTGGGCCCCTCACTGCAAGAAAGATTATTGAGGGGCTGAAGTATGTCCAGAGAAAGGAACAGTCTTTGGGAAGGGTCTGGAGCACCCTCACAGCTTATTAGGTGGTATGAGGGATCCTGGGGGGATCCTGGACAAAAGGGGGCTCAGAGAGGACCTTTTTACTTTCACCACTCCCTGACTGGGGGAGCAGCCAGGGGTAGATCAGGCTCTGCTCCAAGGAAGAAGGAACAGGAAAAGTGAAACAGCCTTAAGCTGTGCCAGGGGAAGTTTAGATTGGAAATTAGGGAAAACTGCTTCATCACAATGGTGGTCAAGCCCTGGCACAGGCTGCCTAGGGCAGTGGTGGAGTCTTCACCCTTGGAGGGATTTAAAATAAATGTAGATGTGGCATTTGGGACATGGTTTCGTGATGGGGAACGGTTGAACTCGACAACTTTAGAGGTATTTTCCAGCTCTAGCAATTCAATGTTTCTGTGATTTTATGCTATCATGCAAACAATGAAAATGACATAGATCATGAGGTTTCATATTCACACAGATGACAAAAAAAAAAAAAATCAATAATTTAAACATAATATGGGATACCTACCTTTGAAATAGATCTCTAAGAATTAAAGTTGGATTTATTAGGGAAAAGAAAGAAAGAATCATATCCAAGTCTTTCCATTTTATTATTGTTCAATCACATGGAATATTCAAGATTTTAAGCCTATAATAAAAGCATTGACATTCAAATAAAAATTATTAATCATAAAATAAAAAGGGTAATGATAACATTTATTCTAATAAGCACATGGTTTAATCCAGTAAAATAAAAGGGAATAATTGCCATTCTTCAAGTCCATTACAAAGAGAAGTGAGATTTTGGAAAGGAATGATTGCAAAATTAAAAATAATAAAAAACCCAAACAAGCAATTGTATTACTACAAAAACATAATGTCAGTGGTTTAGAAAACACATTTTCTAAAGTTTTAGCAGGCTTAGCCATCAATAAATTTCAAGAAGAAATATACCCTTTATACATGTATTTTTCTGCAGCTTGTCTGCATTTCTGATACATTGTTTAAATGGGTTTCGCCTGCCTTAATAAGGCACATCATTTGAACAGAAACCTCACTGTGTGATAACAGGCAACACATAGCGAAAAAATGCCTCGAGCTTTTTTCCTTGCTATATTTGGCTCTCTGGGCTAAGTCGATTTGAGTTGGGCTGATTATAATAAGCCAGAAAGTCACTACGAACTAATTATTTTCTGTTCATTTATGTGATTAATGGTGAAAACTTGGATAACTTTTACATATCTTGAGTCCCATATAATTAATCATCTTGAACTTTACAAAAAAAAAATAAAAAAAGAAATAAACCCCCTCAAGGTGCCCCTGGATTTTCTTCCAAAGCATTGGAGTTTCACTGGCATTAGCTCATGCAACTGACAAAATCAGGGGATGTTTTGCAAAGAAGTGACATGTTTGTGCAAGTCCTCAGAGGGCATTGCAGAATTTCTTCAGCCACAAAAATACTAGA
Organism: Prinia subflava; assembly: GCF_021018805.1. Classification (NCBI taxonomy): domain Eukaryota; kingdom Metazoa; phylum Chordata; class Aves; order Passeriformes; family Cisticolidae; genus Prinia; species Prinia subflava. The sequence continues at coordinate 78,814,854 of NC_086283.1, read as the reverse complement.
AAATTAAAAAATGTAGTAGCAAGTAAGTTATTGGGTGAACTAATGAGAGTGCTGGGGGTAAAAAGAGAAGGGATGGGGGGGAAAGCAAATCACAACACACAAATGAAAAAGGATCTATCCTCCAGAGAGACTACATGGCTTGAAGGAGCTAGTATGGGGAAGACAGTTGTTATGGATCAATTTGTTGACAGCTAAATCAAGCTCATAATAAGCCCAAATCCTGAGGCAAATGCAAGCATCTGATAAAGACAAAGCATCCTCTTCAAATTGTCAGGGTAAAGAGTTCTACTTTCTCCTATTTCCTTCTTATTTTACCCTTTGCTTCTTGTACAGGTAGCCTTGAAAGTAACATGTATGTTTAAAACCTGAAAAAGGTGAAATTTCCACAATGCATATATTTCTTCACAGGTACTGACTTTGTTTCCCCTGTGTGGTGAAGACTGGCCAGACAATAGAAGGTGGATGTTTCACTTTAGGAAAGAGAAGCAATTTCTTGAGCAATGACAATGTAATTGTTGAAGTGCAACCCTGTCTAGTGGCAGAGGCACATGTGAGAAGCTGGCTTAGAAGAGGGATATGCCAGACCTACATCCAATGCATGTATTGCACCACCACAGCTGCAGGATTACCAAAACAGAGCAGAACCCCGAAGTTCACTTGGTTCTAAGGGTCACACAGAAATGGGAAATTACAGAAGAACAGAATCCATGCTCAGAATCTCAGACTGTGTAGACTTGCAGAGACTTGAACAGTTTCATGTTTTTCTCTGTAGTCCAAGAAACAAGGATGGGAATTTTGATTCAAATGAATTTATTTTGGACAACCTGCCTTGGTTTGGAAGAGACAGGGATCTGCTAGGGAGGGGCAGGGCCTCCCTCGCAATGGAGAATTCAAATCCCCTCCCTCCAAATTATTATAATTCAGAAAATTAAAGGGGCTTTAAGACAGAGGTACAGGGATAGAATAACAGTTCTTTACTGGTATGTATGACAAAGCAAACACACAACATCAACTACAGCATTAATAATAAACAGAACCAGGAACCTCGAGGGCTTTCTTTCACAAAAGCCCGGGGCAGTTTGATCTCGGTGCCCTGCAGGACTCCGAGAGGCCGAGCTGGAAGGGAGGAAAGTCCCGGGCTGGTGGATGAGATGAGGAGCTCTGCGCTGGCAGCTGGAACAGCAGGGGTGTCCCGGCAGGGCTGGGCAGGGCAGGGCTATAGAGTAGCAGGGGAACCTCAAAGCTCGGAAGAAGCAGCGGCAGTGGGGGGGAGAGGCTGGAGAAAGCGAGCTCAGGGTTCCTGGGTACAGGAGCAGGTGGTGGTGGATTTCCCAGGAAGGGATGGAGTGATGGCAGTGAACTCTCCCCACAGCAAGCAGCGGCCCCACTTTCCTCTGTCCAACGCTGAGAGCAAGAGAGTGAAGCTGCCCCCAGTCCTGTCCTTTACCTGCCCCCAAACCTTGTGTTATCTCCCTGCTCCAAGAGAAACTCCCAGAGACCCAAAGAAGTGTAGCCTCAATGCTACAGTCCTCTCGTGACTTTTCGCCACCTCTTTGTTTTGGTCAAGCTCCCACAAGTACCTAGCAGTTAGTCTCCCAGCAACTTATGGGAAATAATTCTATAAGTAAAAAAGAAACAAATCTAACCTCCAAGTACAACCCTTGCTATTTTGTCAAAAGCACTTGAATACGTGATGATTTTTTCTTATTCCTGTAGATTTACTCTTTGCAGTACTACACAGTTAAATCTTTTAAACAGTAGTCCCTTTTGCTGTTCTACAGGAAGTCTGAAACAATTTGATTTTCCATTCAAGAATTTAAAATGAAATAATACAGTGGTTAGAGGAGGAATCCACCTGAATTTGTCATTAGAGGATTTAAATTTGCTAATTAATTTAATTATTAATTATTTAATTCAAATTTCCCTAACCAGGCTTGCACAAAAACTGTAAGTCAAAGGTTCCCTGTCTAAACTCTGGGAGAGTAAACAAGTCTTAGAATGTAATTTCACTCCATGCCAGGTCAAACTGAAGTCACCGTGGAAGCCCAAAAAAACCTACCTGTTGCTCTTTATGTGTAGGAAACATTCATCTTTTGAGATACACCCTGAAGAGACTCCTCCCTTTTCCCTCTTCTCCCTAAGAAGAGTCTATTTTCAAAATCTTCTCCTAGGAATGTTACAGCTACAGCATTTTCAGTTACAGATTCAGCCTTGGTGATCTATTTGAAAGCCCTCTGTGATTTCCCATGTTGAAAATGAAGATGTCCAGAAGTGTTTATGAGAATGGCATAACTGTATCTGCTACCACCAATGTCCATTTGACATTGATTATTATGTGCTCTATTATTTAGCTGATAAGGTACATATTAGTTCGGGTTGGACTGTAATCTCTTGCATAATTTCAACAAAGAATTGGAAGGAAAAGTTGGCATGCCAGCTCCTTGACAAATGGTTCCTTTTGTCAGAACCAGTATCTTCACTGAGGAAGGCAAGGAAAAGAAAACCTGGAAAGAGAGCTGGCAGATAAGCATGAATTGACAGTAATTACTTGAAGAGGGCCCAGCAGAAATTCTCTGAGATCATACTTCTTCAGAGAATACACTAGAGGATCATCACTTTGTGCTGTAATTATTACACCCTTTCCAGTCACTGTCTTTCCCTCACAACTGAATTAGCTGCTAGAGAAAAGTGACATCCTTTTGTTTAAAAAGCATGGGGGAGGGGGAGAGGCTCAGGGATGGAGCAGAGGAATGTCTGGATGAAAGAACATTTTGTCTTTGGCCAGTGACTCCTCCCCACCCTTACAAGGTATGAGTTGAAGATCCTGACTAAATGTAAACGTCTAAATGGAAGTGGGTTGCACTAGATTCCCTTTATAGTCTTATAGTCTCTCTTTATTGTTGGAGAAAAAAACCCCAGGAACTCATAAAGATAAGCTTCACCTCACTCTAAAACAGTTCTCTGAGACAAAGAAATCTTGCCTTGTTTGTCACCTTTAACTATCAGTGTCTTAGGGACTAAATCAGCTGCTGAAGACTAAAATCTGATAGAGCAGATCTCAGTGGTAACTTCTGTTAGTTTCAGATAGGACCACAAGTAGCTTGGGCCAATCATTTAGGGGGAAAAATATAAACATGTGCTAAAAAGCTTTAGTACTAGGAAAACTATTCAGAGGCATACTTACCACTAAGGTGCACTTGACTTCAATCAAGGGTAAGTACATGAATAGGCTAAAAAAAGACATTCAAAATGGTTTAGGGTTTTTTGTTTGTTTGTTTTTGTTTGGTTGGGGTTTGTTTGTTTGTTTGTTTTGTTTTTTATTCTTTCTTGGTTGTTATTTTTGTTGGATTTTTCTGGGGTTTTTTGTGCTTTTTCTTTCTTCCTTTTAAACAGGTCTTAAGCTACGATTTTCAGATTCTCTCAAATTTAGGCTATCTTCCTCTCTTCACATGCATAACTATGCCCTAGTTTCTTGTCAGCAACTAATACAAAGAGCACCCAGAATGCACCGAAGCCATCAAGTCTTGTAAGTTCTTCTTCACACTGAACTGGAGCATGTTATGTCCACTCCTGATAGTGCCAGAGCAGATGACGCAGTTATAGTTTTCTGTGAGTTGAAATGGACTTAGTTATTTTGATTTTCCTGTAGTCCCATCCTCCAAAGAGGCAGACAGGTGAAGCAAGGACAAAAAGAAAAGTGCAAGGAGTAAGCAATCTCAGAGATGTCAAAAGACAGATCACGATAGCAAGTTTGAGGACAGCATAAATATGAGAGCAGTACGGGGGCAGAGAGGGGTGTGGGTGAATTAACCTCTGTTAAATTTTAGTGTAAAAGCAAGTTAGAGGCAAAGCTTGTGGACCAAATTTCATCCTGAGACATCTTGAGATCAAAAACTCATTTGGATTACAACACAACTCATGTTCCAGCTGTTCCTGATGGGTGCTCACACACCATCAAGGCCTGCTGTGTCTTATTCTGCTCTGCCACTGACCAGACTGGAGGTGTCCAAGGAGGTGACACACTTGGGATAGCTGATCCCAACTGGCCAGAGATGCCCCATCTCATATGAAATTATGCACACCAGTAAGAGGTAGAGGTAAGAGAAAGAGGGGATGTTCAGGGTTATGGCATTTGCCTTCCCAGGTAGGCATTGAATGTGATGGAAACCCACTGCCCTGGGAATGGATGAACTGTTGCCTGCCCATGAGAAAAGATTAATTCATTCCTTGTTTGTTTGTTTATGTTTTTGTTTGTTTCTGTTGTTTGGTTTGGTTTGTTTTGGTGTTCTTTGGGGTTTTTTGGTGTGGTTGTTTGTTTTTTTGTTTGTTTGTTTGTTTTTTGTTGTTTTGTGGTTGTGGCGGGGTTTTTTTGTTTTGTTTTGTTTTTTAATGTATGGGTTTTGCTTTTAAATGATGTTTAATTCAAATAGCAAGTTCTCATACCTTTACCATTTCTCTTCCTCATCCTGTGCATAGGAAGTGAATGAGTGACTGTGTGGTACTTAGTGGTCTCCCACAACATTCATTCAAATCCTGGATACAAAAGAGGACTTTACACCTACTGTTTTGCCCTTTGGAGAAGAAGTTTCATATATATCCTCCAGGGAGCTTTCAGTGATGTTAGCAAAGAAACAAAGATGTAACCTGTCTGCAACTAGTATCAACATCAAAGCCCTAAATGATAAGAAATGTATTCTGTCTTTAAAGTTTAAATCAACATGTAATAGACCCAATAGTCATTTGTTACAGCTTTATAGAAGCCAGCAATGAAATGTTGATTTATGCCAAATTGACAGTCTGGACTGAGAGTAATTCTGATATATATTATGTCTATTCCCTATTTGTTATTTGTTAGGGCTAGGCAGTTTATTTGTTTTATAAAATTTCAAAATGTCAATAAAACAAGAATTTTTAAAAAGTTTGAATGCCATAAAATTATTCTTTGGCAGTACTGACTTCACAATAGGATTGGATTGTACATTAATGCTTAATTTCCTTTTATTGTATTTTTAACTGCCTTTTTATTATACGTACATTTATTGTTGTGAAATGCCTTGGGATGACTTTGTCAAGAAAGGTGCCATATAAACAAAATTGTATTGATCTGATGATAAGCAGAACAACAACCAAAGAGGTGAGATATTTCCTAATAAACTTTCATATGGCAGTGCATTGTTAATGTAGTATTTTAGCTTAACACTTTTACTGGTTAAAAGTAACACAGATGACAAGTTACTACTCCCTATTGGATCTTTGATTGACAACTTTACTTCCATCAGCTCTCTTCTGCAAACTGTGGTAGAAAGGTTTAATTGTGTTTGTAATTAATTGGATTTTAATCAGACTGTATAAAGAAATTGCAGAAGGTTTTTTTTTCTTTTTTTTAAAGCAGCAAAAAGCTCTCTTTCAACATATTGCTAGGGATGCAGAAATATTCCTTGCTACAACAGTTTGAATAGTGAATTAAAATGCATTCATGCTTCAATATGAAATTGGTTAGATTAGTTAGCATTTGAAGAACAGTTTCATATATTCCAGAAGAAGAAGAAGAAGAAAAAAAACCAAAAAAAAAAAAAAACCAAAAAAAAAAACAAAAAAAAAAAAAAAAAAAAAAAAAAAAAAAAAACACCAAACCACCAAAAAACACAAAACAACGGAAAGAAAGGAACAAAGGAAGAAAACCCCAAACATGAAGCTTAGTTTATTTTAAACCAAACATGTATTATATTGAACTGAGCTCTCAAGAAAGGTATTTTCCAAGCCCTTTAAATTACCTACATTGAAACACATAAACATTCATTAATAGTATTCTATGGGAAATGATTTTAAACTTATTTTGCATAATGTTGCAGCATCTATTGAAATAATATTTTGCCATATCAGAAAGATAAATCCTAATAAGGAAGGCAATTAAAGCCAAGTGGAGATACAAAAACTTCCATAATGTTATCTCTAAGTACCAACTGGTAATGAATTGAATGCAGAAATCTATGTGGGAGTTCACAGTATTTTCGGTGTCCTCAGGATTGGGATGAGCAGGTTGGCCCATGTTCCCAGATTCAGTACTTCTCTACTTTTTCTGTTCCCCAAGTCTTCCTTAAATCTGAGTCTGGAGAGTTTTATGCATGCAAAAATCTGGCCTAAGACTTTAACACATCTGGGTAGGGAGACATTTGGATGCTCCAACAATTATATTTAAAGCCATTAGAAAAGAACAAAAATGGAAGGGAAACACAACCGAGAGTAACAAGTGTCTAGCAGAATCACTGGGAAAAAAAAGATGATGGGCTGAGTCCCAGCAGCACCATTTAGGTGTCCTTTTTTGTTGGCCATGCTGTTGGCTCTGGTGAGATTTAATGACTTGCAGTGACTGGCCAGTGAAACATCTAAATGGTGGACACTTGAGCCAAGGACTTTTGTTCAGGAGGTCTGAAACCCTGCGTCACTTGTTCCATTTTTGGGTTGCTCTCCATAACAAACTCTCTCTGGTCTAAGGGAATTGACAACATACAATATCCAAACAAGACTAACTGAACCATTTGGATGCCTACAGATGGCTGGATCAATCTCCTCAGGAAGTGAAATCCCTCTTAATTTGCTTTCCCTCTTGCTACTGTCCTTATTTCTTTCTCTTTGCATCATAACGATGCAGTCTTTCACCCTTTACTTTTGTTTCCCTCCTCAAGCTTTCATCACCTAGAGCAACATCTCAAAGCAATGCTTGTGGAAACCTTGAAGTAAATCATCACAGCCTCATTTCTTCATATTTTTTCTGTCCATCAGTTATGTCACTGCAAAGAAGAAAATATAACAAAGAGTAATGAATATTAAAGGTCAGATCCTCAGACAATGCTATGAAACCTTGTCAGATTAAGCCTTAGGACTTTACATCTGCCAGGCAAATATTCTTCCAGTACACAGTGATCACATCATTGCAGACATAACAAATATCATCTGCCTAAACAATAGGTTTTTTTCCTAAGAGTGTGTACCCAAGTGTAAAAGCCTTTGCTAAAGTTTTATGCTGCAGCTTCCAAGCTGTTCCCTCTGTCACCTTCATTGTAAAGAAGGAATGACTCCTCTGCAAAGCATCCCCAGTAGTGTATGCTTTAAGGTCACCTACGAAAGAGTTAGCTGTACATTAAGTTATAACTTGCTGATAACAAGATGGATTTAGAAAGTGATGAGAAATGACAGGGTACACATGTACATTAAAGCAGATGACAGGAAATTGAAAACATTACTGTAACTTATTAAACATTGATTTTCCAAACATTCCTTGATATTGTTTGACAAAAATAAATGTTAACAGTAACAACAGCAGAAACAATCGGAAAAGAATTGTGGTTTTGTTTTGGAGCTGAGAGTGAGAAGCAGGATCAGAGAGGATAAGAGAACTTGTGAAAACTGCAAGTATAGGCTCTTGCTCTACCCTAAAAAAGTACAAAAAATGTTATGGTGTTATTATTGCAGAGCAGGCTGGACCAGCCTAGACTGGAATAGAATAACTTCTGTTGGAAGGGACCTACAATGATTTACTAATCCACCTCACTGACCATTTCAGGGTTGACCAAAAGTCAAAGCATGTTCTTAAGGGCGTTGTCCACACAAATACACAAAGGACATCAAACACTTTTCTAAGAATTCTGTTCAATTGTGTTTGACCAGAGGTTTAGAGATTGAAAGTCCATGGAAGAGTGGAGAGTTAGGATATAACTTCTAATTTTAAACTCTCCTCATGACTTGTAATGATTTTCCTTCAGAGACTTTGGAGAGTTTTGGCTTAGAGACACCCTACAGAGACTGAAATTTGTCACTTCACTGATGTAGAAACTTAGAAACTGCCTTTCTGAATTTTTCCAAGCTCATTTATGATTAAGTTTGATTTTTTTTTTCCTTTAATTGAGTATTCTACAGATCAGTCCTGTCCTGAACATTGATCCCAGCTCACAGGGCTGTTCAGAGTCCTATCCAGGGCCAAAGGCTGATATTTGTACTCATGTTGGTTAGACCTTTAAAAAATATTACGGTCTAATTTCAAGTGTCATTTGAACACAAATTGTTTGAACTAATGCAAAAGGCTATAAAGTCAAATATGTTAATTTTAATGAAACTTTCTCCTGAAATCAGTCAGCATTTCCTTCTGAAATAAGCCAATGTTAAACTTTGCTAAAGATTTGAGCTTACACTCATTGAACAAATTAGTAATCTCCAGCAGGAAAGTAGACTATCTACAAGATAGTGTGCAGTGGTTCAACTAAATGAGTACAAGCACAAGTACAATAACTGATGGTGTCCTGGGGAGGATTGGCAGCACTGCACAGGGAAGAAGAAACACAGTGAGTGATGGGGCTCTGTGAGGACAGGTCAGGTCAGGTCATACATGGGGACAGAGGGAAATGAATTCACAGTGACACCCCAGCTGTGACAGTCTGGAGACTGGCAGCCTTGATATCATCTGACATTGGACACATGTAGGATCTCAGCCTCACACCAGAGCTGATATACATTTCCTCCTGACAATTGTCTCACCCCTGTAAGAAGAGGCACGATTCTGGGCTGTTCATGGCATGACTGGACTTAAAATTAGTGTCCCTATGGCAATAAGATATTAGAAAGGATCAGGATCAATTGCTTCATTTTGGGTACTCGCCTCTAAACATCCTTCCTCCTGTATGCCCACCCTAAAACAGGGACATGGCTCATGATGACACTTGGGGACACCCTTGCTGTTGAGTCTCTGTTTAACAGAGAATGACTGGGAGACCGTACTCAGCATAAGCCAAACCTGTGACATAGGCATGATAAAAATTAAATAGTATAGATGGTTACGTGCCAGTGCTTCAGCCTGTCTTTTGATTCTTTGTAGTTAAAATGTAAAGGCACTCTCTCATGCCTGAATTTGCATTTGAAGTGCCTTCAAATATGTATTAAATATGGACATGCTATTTCATTTATTTTATATATACCATGCAGTAACGTTTCATTCTCCAATGCATACCTCTGCATACAGATTGGAATAGAAAATATCTTTTTAGGAAGGAGATGTGAAAGTATTAAATATATTACTAAAAGTGTAGCCTCTTCATCCGCTTAGAAAATTTTCATCAAAACATTTTTTAAACCTCTGAGTTCTCAGATCTTTTTGATAGAAAACACTAGTCTGCATTTTCTCATGCGTCAGTGAATACAAACAAAACAAAACAAAAACCAAACCAAAACAAAAGAGAGATGTGTAGTTATCATATATCCTTCTTAAATATCTGGGATTTTACTCCAGCATACTTTCCTTTTCTGTTTTTCCTTCCTAGAAAAGCAGAAACAGTACAAGCATCACTACAATTTTAAAATAAGCAAGTATTGTGAGCACTGCCAAAAAACCCAAGCCATCCCCTCTGAATGAGTAGTCATCAATCAGGGGTTCTGGGGTGTCCAAGCACTTGAATATTTTTGACATTCCTGAATGCTACTGCTGGCTAGGGCATAGGAAAAGATAAAAAAGACAAAACACTGTATTCTTTTAAGTATTTCTTTTTCTCTCCTTTTGGAATGATCCTGGCTCCATGGTGTAGTAAGGCTCTTATTGTGCTTGTAACGATCTGAGGATTCTTTGTCTCCATTGTAAGTGGCAAACTATTACACCTTCCGTGCTGAAACTGCTGAGTTTCTGGCAGAGTGTTTCGTAGGTAAAACACACCTGAAAGCGAAATGGCAGCTAGGTAAGTCAAAAAGTGAGTAGATGTTCACTGGCTTTGGTGGGTGCCACTGAGAGTGCTGGTGGTCTGGAGCACCAGGCTTCTGGAACCAAATTTAATTACAGTGCAATTTGGAACATGTTCAGACACAGTTTCTATCATTGAAAGTTCTACACGTGCATACATTTTAAAGCCTTGCCTGGGGGTATTCAGTATAATCATACTTTGAACTAAGCAGTAAACTCTTCTATCCAGAGAAAAAAGGTGTGATTCTTTTATTGTTATTGTATTATTCTTATTTCCTTATCATTGTCTTGTTTGTGTGAAGGCTGAGAGGGAAGTACCCAAGCTGGGTCTCCCAGTCCTTCATGAGAAGCAATCTTTAATTCTTCTTTAGTAGACAGAGATACTGTCAAATATATTTACTTACCCAAGGGCCCACAGAAGCATGTTGTTAAAATTCAGTGTTCCAAATACTGAGAACCTGCTCCTGCTTTTCTGGACAGTTAATATTGCCTTAGCTATTTTGACAGTGTAAAACAGTCACTTCCTTCTGAGAAAGCATTTTTTATATTTCCTCTTGTATTTTTTTATAGTTAGAGCTGCATGAAACAATATACTGTCATATCTGAAGACTTGTGATGGGTTTAGAGAACACTTACAACAACGTCTGAATCTGGTATAAAAAAATGACAATGAAAATTGACTTTGGATGCATCAAATAATATTCAGATAGAGAGTCCCATAAAAAGTGGATTCCTTCTGAAAAAGGACATCTGGAAATGTCCACTGGAATTTTTTTTGCTGTTTTATGAACAGATGAGTTATGAAGTCCTCTACAGAAGCCTACTAGGGTAAGTCAGTGATTAATCTGCATAACTAATGAAATCATGCAGTTAGTCCTCTGCTAATGCAGACGTAATACAGAGTTTTGTGGCATGTTCAGTGATGAGCAGTACATCTCATACTTGACATCAGTATAGCCCAGAAGGCCTCAGTTTCACCTCCAGGAAAGGATTTTCTTAAAAGGAGTGTAGAATTGGTTTTAAAAACCTCAGTGAAGAGCATAGTTAATGATTCTGACACCTCACTTCAGTAATGAACATCTCTATCTCTGAAAATCTCCTCTTACTGAACCGATAACCAGCTGCTCTGTTTTGTAACACTCACTGCTTTCTTGACTATATAAACTCAAAAGTCAGGCATATGCATAAGTGCTGCCTATTTGACATGGGCTACAGATTTGGGCCTTGATAAGTTTCTGCAGTTGCAATGGACGAGGAAGTCATGGCATCCCAACAGGCATTTGCTGAAGAACAGAGCCCTGCTCCTGGGCCAGATACAAAATTGCTGTTCCACAGACTAGTTCACCATGTCCTTATGCTGCCAGCCCCTCTGGTTTTGGAAGTTGGCTGTGCTAGTTTGCCATGAGACCCTGTATTCCATTTAGCACATTCAGTCCTAGAGCCATTAGCAGCATCTTCTTTGGAGTGTTTTTGAGGTGCTCCAGTGCTGGGCCTGTTAAATATTCCAGGAAGGTGGTGCTTGGTCAGAAAACTAAGAGTGGCAACAATTCAGAGATCTGTAAATGTCTCCCCATGACAGCACTCTGAACCACGTGAGTTTCACACAGCAGAGACAGTGGTGTGACTTGCTTTCTGAAGCTATAACCCGCATGCTGTCCAGGGGGAACTGGAAAAATTGATTTGTTACTAGTGTTAGACACACTCATCTGCAAAAAAAAATACCATGAAGCTCAGTACAAGGAATGAGGTCTTTCAAAAAGAAAAAGGTGGGGGTGGAGGGGAGGGGATGAAAAAACCTGCAGTATGCAAGGGAAATTCTGAAAATTTTTTCCTCCTTTGTTAGTTAATTATCCCTCATGGTTGCTAGTTCTGCTGCATCTTCTGTTAGCTGCATTAGTGACCTCTCAGTGCAAGTGACAGTCATGTAAAACAAGCAACAGAAGCTTTAGTAAAGTCAGCCATTTCCAAGGCAATTTTTAGTTATGTATAGGCAGGAAGTATACAAAGAGCATCACTTCTGCCTGGACCCTGTTTAAGTTTTGAAGTACTTAACTTTGCAGGAGCATCTTTGAGGGCATTTTCTATGACATGCCTTGGTTCTAGTCAGGACAGGGAAGAGAATGCTGAGATATTCTGAGAAAGATTCTTATTGTGGTATTTTAATGTCAAGAAGGATCCAAAGTCTATTAAAAAATTCTCTTTCCAGTATTTTCAGCGGGGAGGTGGAGGTGAGGCTGGGGTGGTGTTGCTATTTACTTGAGTGTTCATGCATCTCATGACTGTTCATGCAACACATTTAGACCTTAGATATGAGTGACTGTGGCTGCTGAAAAAAACCCACAATTGCAAAAAAACCTAGCAAATATGCAATAATAGCACTGCCATACCTTACAGATCCTGGAATCATAGAAGGGTTTGGATGGAAAAGACCTTTGGATTGGAAAAGATCATCTAGTTCCAACCCTTCTGCCATGGGCAGTGACACCTCCCACTAGTGTAGGCTGTTCCAAGACCAATTAAACCTGGCCTTGAACACTTCCAAGGATGGGACATCCACAGCTTCCCTGGGCAACCTGTGCCTGGGCAAACTGTGTCACAGATCTTAACAAGGAAATGCCACACAGTGGAAATATATTTTCATGATGGCATGATTTATATGGCCTTAACTGTGTAATCACAAAGAAATTCTACTTTATCAAAGCCTAAGTAGAACCCTCCTAAAAAACATAGCTGTACTATCTCTAAGCAAAACCAAACCAAAACAAATGTCTTGATACTGATCGAAAAATCTTTACATGGTCTGAAAGGTGTGGCAGTCATTAAATTTTTCCCCCTTGTCTTGGTTTGGAAGAGACGGGGATCTGCTAGGGAGGGGCAGGGCCTCTCTCACAATGAAGAGTTCAAATTATTATAATTCAGAAAATTAAAGGGGCTTTAAGACAGAGGTACAGGGATAGGAATAACAGTTCTTTACTGGTATGTATGACAAAGCAAACACACAACATCAACTACAGCATTAATAATAAACAGAACCAGGAACCTCGAGGGCTTTCTTTCACAAAAACCCTGGGCCAGTTTGATCTCGGTGCCCTGCAGGACTCCGAGAGGCCGAGCTGGAAGGATGGAAAGATGGAAAGTCCCGGGCTGGTGGATGAGATGAGGAGCTCTGGCAGGGATGTCCCGGCAGGGCAGGGCAGTGCGGGGCCACAGAGGAGCAGAAAAGCCTCCGAGCAGCGCCGAAGAAGCGGCGGCGGTGGGACAGGGCCGGCCCGGCAGGGCAGGAGGAGGCGAGCTCAGGGTTCCTGGGCACACGAGCAGGTGGTGGTGGATTTCCCAGGAAGGGATGGAGTGATGGCAGTGAACTCTTCCCGCAGCAAGCAGCTGCCCGACCGTCCTCTGTCCAATGCTGAAGAGAGCGAAACTGCCCCCAGCCCTGTCCTTTATCTCCCCCAAAACCTCGTGTTATCTCCCCGCTCTGAGGAAAACTCACAGAGACCCAAAGAAGTGTAGCCAGGTGCTACAACTCCTCTCCTTTGGCCCCTTTGTTGTGCTTAAGTACCTACAAATACCCTAGTTTCCCAGCAACTTATGGGAAAAATTCTATAAGTAAAAAAGAAACAAATCTGACTCCCAACACCCCTGTGCTGTAGAAACATGAATTAGCTTTACCTGTGACATTGGATTATTTTAACTTCTCTCTGTGGAGTCACTCCATAGTCCCCAGTGCCCCAGTCTGTACACAATTTACATGCCTTCAAAAATTTATTCTCATAATTCCTTCCTCTTGTAGTTGATTATCCCCTTCATTTAACCCAATAGGAGGCACAGAAGATGAAATGACTTTTTCAAGGTCATTTGGAAGGTCTGGTCCCATACTCTAAATTTTTCAAACTGCATGTTAAACAGAAAATCTTAAATTCACTGTTCCTGTTCTCATGTTTAACTATTAACAAGTACAGTAAAATTGGGATATTATAAATGAGTTACACATTTACTGATTACTTATTTATAAATGTAAGAGCTCACCATGTTTTCTCCAACTTAAAAAGGACAAATTTTGTAATTTCAGCTGCCAAGGGCCTTATTTCCATTATTTTCTTCTTCATATCCTTGCCTTTTTTTTTTTTTAACAAATCTGTAATCCATGTGGACAAAATTTCCAAAAAGCATAGATGGAAATTAGACATTTTTATTGACAGTCTTACACTAAACCCCCATTGGGAGCTGTGAAGATCTTCTTTCAAATGTCTTTGTAAGGTTTGAGATAATGAAGGTGTCACTGTAGATTTACAAGATGATAGCATTCCATGATGAACTTTATCTTAAAATAACTGCAAACATAATTATCCAGCATAAATGAGCCTCCAGGGAATAAATTTTCTTGAAAGTGACTGCCCATAGTCCTATCACAAAAAGGCTTCGTCTTCAGCATCCACAGTTTACTGGAAAAGAAATCAAGAATATCTCTTTCTTCTCTGTACCTGCCTTCAAAATATTCATGTTCTCTGCAAATAGTGCCTGCTGGTGCCAAAGGCTATATACAAAATGAGCATTCTTGCTTAAAGACTCCACATTCATTTTTTTCTTCCTTTATTTTTTTTTATCTTCATTCTGATGCCAAGCAGACTATTAACCAAAGCAGAATAATGGAGAGCTTCCAGCACAGCACCATCCAGGGAAAGAGGTCATATTTTCCTTAGGGAAAGGAACAAATTGAGAAAGAATTGACAAATAAAAGTTTCAAGAGGGATCTGAATACAGGAACATTTGTCCTGAAGTAATTAATATATATTAAAAGAAGAATATGAACCTGGACCACCATACTAGCACCTTCTGCTGTTGTTACTCTTGCTAAAGATTAAAAATAATAATAATAATAAAAAAAATCTCTAGAATTTGGGAGATGTGATGTTGTGTTTTTTGTTAAGTTGTTGTGAAGTTATTTTCCCAATGGATCATCCCTGTTTCTCCCCTGATATGTTTGATATCTCCCAGGTTATCTCCTTCCTTTCCTAGTTGTCCATCACTCCTTAGATCTGCCTTTAATTCCACCTTCTCCCTGACCCTAGCCCTTGTTCTAGAAGGCTCCCTGTCAATTCTGTTATCCCAACCCCTTGCCTAAACTCCTCCCTGTAATTCCCCTATTATTCGACGCACCATAGTCTGAGTTAAATTGCTATCACCCCCTTTTGTATCCCCGTTGGCTCTCTGCATCACACCCACCCCTTGTACCCCCCCTTCCCCCACCCCCCACCCCCGCCTCCTTTCAAAAGTTTATACACTGCTTTGTTCTCTGTCTTTTTCGTCACTGACGCTCTCTGGGAATAAATCTCCTTGAGAATCACACGGAAAGATCCCTCCCTGCTCTTTACTCTGACCCTCGGCGCTTCACAAGTGGTGCAGCCAGGATCAGCAGCCCTGCTCCACTGCCACCGAGCCCAGTCTGGCCCGGGGCAGCCACTCTGGGCACGGTCCGGGAAGCGGCTAGCTGGATTTCTCCGGCATCCGTCAGGGAGAGGAAAATATCATTCTCACTGCACCCTTTTCAAACAAGGCTTGCGTGCAGATTGTAGAGCAGAAACCTTCTTATCAATTCCTTTGCCTTTGTTTTCATTTCTTTCCTGGTAGTAAAATTACGGAGCAGGAGCTGAAGTTGCTCCTCTCTCTTGGAAACAGATGCTCAGAGTTTCTGACGGCTGGTTCTTACAGCCCTACCAGTGTTTAATTAATACCTAATAATAGAAAAGAGATGGACTGCTTCATGTTAACCTCCTTGGCTCAGACTTACCAGGATATATGCAAACAGGGGTGGATAGAAGCAGAAAAACATTCTCTGTCCCACATTGCCCATGGGATGATCACTCTACTCCTCACCTCATCAGTTTTCTGTTTTAAAAGCAAATACATAAACTTCCTCTGCATAAAATGCAGCTTCTTCAGGGCAATGAAATGTACAGTGCACTTCAGGGGCTGGACTGCAGTGATGTCTCTGGATGGTTTTGAATTTAATAAAATGGAGACCACATAATGCTGAAAATTGCAGTAAGAAATCCCCAAACTAAGACTGACATTTTTGCAGCAGATGTAACGGTAGCCAATACTTTTGAAAACTCAGCAGTGTGTATGTATGAAGACATGGAAAGCTACTGACTTTCTTTTCCTACTGTTTTTGTTTGGTTGCTTCATTTTTTTATTTTTGTTTTTCTTTTTGTGTTGTTTTTTTTTTCTTGTGCTTTTCTTTCTTTGTTCATTTGGGTTTTTGTTGTTGTTGGAGTTGTGTTTCTATTGGTCGGTCCTGGGTTTGATTTGCTTTGGTTTGGATGTTTTTTTAATAAGGATTTATATATTATAGAAAATAAATTTGATGTCTTGAAAGCTGCACTGGATTTGATCAGGATTCTTCTGCATTACATGCTGGTGACAATTATGTAATAGTCACCAATCAATTTGGTTTGTTCTGGTATGATAGCAATTTGTGAGGCAAGCAGGGTTGGTATGGTAAATTGGCATGCATGTTGATTTAATACAGATTAAGAGGTGATATTACTAACAGATAGCAATATTATAGATATATCAATATAGAGATACTATTTATATAGAATCAGTCTCATGATGCAGAGTCTTTTCAGAATGGTTTCCTTAAATGAAGATGATCTCTACCTTAAACAGAAGGGAGGAACTGGACTGGTGTTCCAAGGAAACCGTTGTCACTGCAATTGTCTAAAGGATCTCTACAGACTGCTTTGAACAGGAGTTTAAATAAAAAGTGGTTCAATCATAGACTGTAAAAAGTGATAGCACTGAAGAACCCATAATGAGAAAAGCTGTGCAATGGGGTGGGATTCAATCATTTTTCAAAGGTGAGTGTTTTAAGAGAGAACATTTTCTAAAAAAATCAAGTGCCTTCTTACCTTAACTTTCTTAACTCTGGCACTAGTTTTCAAAAATGATAACCAGTGTTTCAACATGTTGAACTTTTCTGGCAACCAGTTTTTGTCCTAGCAGAGAAAGCTATAGTTCACTTTCTGGATTCTTCCAAGTTTCAAACACAAGGGCAGATATGAATCAGTCAATGTCATACAAGCCAGTAGCCTTTCCATACAGACCTGATGTTACTTCTCATCCTATTTTAACAAGATTTCTTCCCTTCTATGTTGCATAGTGAAATTAGAGATGGTGAGGTCAGAAAAGTCAAAAGGTGAAAAAAATCCTTCTGTGGTGGTTTCCTACCAGATCCATCTTGTTCAGTTAGCCTTGAATTGGTTGCCTTCCAGCTCAGTGGCATCGCAGATGGCTGGGCACCATACTCAGCAGGGGTGAAATGAAGAAAGTGCACAAAATCAGATTGGCTTTGCTGTTGTCAATGGCAGATAACAAGAAAGATTAAGTGTAAATCTGTTGTGTTCATCAGACACTTGACTCCCATATTTCCATTTCTGTTCGGTAGCACTTTACAAGATGTATTGCTGACTGCAACAGGATTTTGGAAATATTTGGTATGTAAGCAAATAGACACAGCCAATTAGTACAACAGAACATACTTAATACATAAGAATCATCCTATTTAAATTTCAGCTAACTACAAGTGACTTATCTATTCTCACTTTTTCACCCTGTAGGAAAGATATAAGCAAGCCCCTAAAAGGATCAGTTGTCCCATTCCGCTTTTGGGGATGGGATAGATTGGCTGTGCCTTCACGTGCCTTTAGTTAGCACAAATGACTGGTTCAGAACAACACCTTGCTTTTAGGCTGCTGAATACAGCAGAAATGACTCTTGTGTAATTAACATTTGATGGTTGCTGCAGCCCAGAGCACTGGACCAATCTCTGAAGTCACTGCTGTATCTAATTCAAGGGCTGATGTACATGCAAAGTATCTAGGGCCAGCTCCTAAACACATCTCAACTGCTCCTCTGACTCAGCCTGAATAAGTAGAGGTATCCCCCATGGACCCCACATAGCCATCAGAAATGTCTGCACTCATGACAGTCTCAGTGTCTTACCCAATTTTGTAACAGCATTCCTCTGAATAAGTCATTTTTTCACAGTCCGCATTTCAGCAAAAAGGGAAATAAAGTTCATGGGGTTTTTTTTCTCACTTATTTTTAATATATATTGATTCACACTGTTAAGATGAGCAGCAACTGAAAGATAGATCTTCTGAGGATATGAGTAGCACCATGATACAATCATATAGTGTTGAAATTCTTCCTCTGCTAGGGTTCAGTAAGGTTGAATGCCTGCTTGCTACAATCCTACTTATATTTTTAGGAGGTCTCACTAAATTCTGAACAAATAGGTGAGATACAGTAAAACTGCTAACTGCACATTAACTCTGTTCCTCAAATGAAGTTTTTCGAGTCTGATAGTGCTGTAGAATAGATTGGAGCATAAATCCTCATGTTTTGTGTTATAAACCTACCACTTGCTGATGTAGCTTGGGAAGAAATTTCCCCTCTGGGCAACAATTATCCATCAGATTGGGAGCTTGGGAAATCAGGTATTATATGAGCTCTGGTCTTCTATTGTATCAGCTGTGAAAATCAAGAGAAGGATAATATTTGCTGTCAATCCCCCAGATGAGGTACAACCCACTAACAGATCAAAGCCCTGTAAAGCTTCTGAGTATTGGATGTTATTTATTATTATAGATATACTGTTGATTCTCCATACCTTTCCATGCTTTTGTATGCACTGTGCAAACAAACAAACAAAAAGGTAAAAGAATATATGCAATTGAGAAATTGAAAGCCTTGAACTCAATGGGTTTTGAAATCTAGTCTATTAGCAGAGAAATGTTGTTTAGCCAGGAAAATACTGCTAATGCAGATGAAGGCACAACTGCAAAGATGTGTTGTGTAGTAGTACAGGAAAGCCACAGAGGTAGCTTGGCAGGTGAAAGAAATTAGCTCATCAAAATGAATAAAAAAAATAAAATTAAAATTAAAATTTTGCAGGTATAGATTTTTTCAATGTCCAGTCAGCAATGCTTATAGGATTTTATATATCCTTACCCCTTCAACTATATTTTAAAATATTGTAGTGTAGACAAGACCAGAGAAATCATAATATGACTATGAGAGAAGAATATAAATTAGATGAAGTGGTGTATTGGGGGAAAAAAATAAATGAAACACCACATGCTATTTTTTAAAAATATCAAGTGAAAAAAGTTATACAATAACATGTCAGTAACTGATGTCCTTGAATAACAGAAAGATCTGAAAGAGACTTTGTAAAGAGGAGTAAACATTATGTGAATTTACTATAAAATCTGTAAATCTGTCCCTTC
The DNA here is from genome assembly GCF_021018805.1 of Prinia subflava. Taxonomy (NCBI): domain Eukaryota; kingdom Metazoa; phylum Chordata; class Aves; order Passeriformes; family Cisticolidae; genus Prinia; species Prinia subflava. The sequence goes on along the minus strand of NC_086283.1, from coordinate 78,795,840 downwards.
CAATCCTACCAAACACATAACCAAAAATATCTCCCTTCATTTTCCCAAGAGGACAGAAAACAAGCAGAACTCCACTGTTTCTCCCCAAGAATTATTCGAAATTTATGAACTCACCTGTTTTGTTCTCTGTTACTTTAGAGCCACAGATTAGCTATTAAATAATAGTTTTGTGTTTCTATTTAAAACAAATACTAATTCTCATTTTAGACTTAACAGAAAGGAAAAAAAAATAACAGATTATTATTTTAATGTTTTGCTTCCTAGTAAACCATTTTTAATGCCTTATATAAAAAAATAGAGTCCCAGGTTGTTTATATCTGTGATGTTCTTTTTTCCTTATCTTTAATTTTTCTGGCTTTTTTCAGTTTTTTTCAATTTCAGACAAATGATACAGTAGCAAATCCAATTTTAATACAGTATCTTCTTACACCTAATCCTTCAGAATCTCTTCTGTGTCCAGAAAGTAATGAAGTTCCAAAATCTGCTTTTGTTTTGGTGAATATATATATATATATATATATAAAAATAGAGAAATGAGAATTGAATGTATTATTATGTAAAAAGCCAAACATTAAAAAAAGAGAGAAAGTAAAATGAAAATATAGAAGGAAAAAATAAAGGTTCAAAACAAATATTGTATTTGGGAAACTGGGGGGAGAGGAAAATATGACCTATCGTTTAAAGGTAAATATTACCTATTTACTTTTAACTAATAATTAAGCATTAGTTAAAAGGTAAGTATAAATCTTTTAACAGAATAACAACTTGCAAGTATTTATTTTTCGTAAATATATTTTTCAGTAAGAGAAAACTGTTAAAAAAGCTGACCTCAATGTATTCATTAACAATTTTCGAAAACCATAAAAATTTTGAAAAACATAAAAATGACAGAAAATATATGAATATTTTCAAAGACAAAGCAAAGATTTAAAAATACATGAAGTGCAGGTGTCCTTTCTTCATGACTCTTTCTGGGAAAAAGAATGTATATTTCATTAAAAATTCTGAAGAAATACCTGTGTGTATACAAAATTCCAAGGAAGTGGGTAAACAGAGTCTTTCTAATGGGTTGATTAGCACTGGACCAGGACCCCTTTCAGAAGGCTTAATTTTTATTTGTATTTTTATTTTTACCTTGCTGTCAGTAAACTTCCACTGTTATCACACTAATTCATCATCGTTAGCAAGAGGGCTGTTTCAATCATAGTGTCATACACCGAGAGTAAAATTTAACTCTAAAATTTTGTGATGTTATTATCATTACTGAATCTACTGTGGTAATGGCCCTTAAATTGAAAACCTGAGTGGAAATAAAATTTTAGCTGTAATTTATTTTTTATAGCCCTTGCCCATCAGAACCTGATGCAAATATTTATTTCAGCACTAACACTGATTACTGTTATTTCATTCATATGTATTTCTCTGATCATTTGGCAGTTGAACTACTGTCTGTCCATTCATAAATAGCAGAAAATAAAGAGGCTGTGAAAACATCATGATACCATGAAGTCAACTATTTTTTTAAAAAATATATTAATTTTACGCATTTGCTCACAGACCTGTATATATTCTTGACTGCCCTGCTTATAAAAACAGGCTATTGTTGCACAAAGAAATTGCAACAAGAGGAGAATGTCCATCCTGAAATGGACATTCCTTCTGAAAACATAAACCCTGTGGTCATGTGTATCCAGGCACAGGAGTAGCAAAATGAACAAGGAATTTCACATCCTGATATAAAGAGGTTGTTCTTTGATTTCTGGTTTGTTTTTATTTTGTTTATATTGTTTCCTGGGGGGGAAAAGAAGGAATTAAGAGGATTAAAAAATTAAAAGGGAATTGAATCATTATTTAAACTTTTCTGAAAGAAAATTCATCTTTCAAATGCAACTTGTTTTTTATGGTTTTGTGACGTACAGTGGAAAACACATGGGGAAATCTAAGATAGTAATTCACATTTCTCTGGAAAAAATTCTGGACAAACTTTTCCTGTTTTGCAATACATATGTCATAACACTTTAATATAATCTTACCATTAAAGTATAACTATATATTAAAATATCAAATTTTGGTGAGGTTTTGGTTTTTTTCCTTTTTTTTGGTTGATTGTTTCTGGTTGTTTTAGTTTTAAATTTTGGAAACCTGTTTTATCTTGTCTTTTTCCTTAGAGTAATTAATCTCCTCTTTCTTATATTTTTTCCTTAAATTTTCAGAAATGAAACTTTTATCTTGTTTAGAGGAAAAAAACTGAAAAAATTACATCCTTTCCCAATGCTTCCCACAAAGTTATGAAGAAAAAATAAACATTGTATAATATTTACTATGCAACTTGACAACTAGAGGACATTAATTTTATTTTCTACTTCTTCAGATCTTGAATTTTAATCTTGATACTAATTTGAGATTTTCAAAGATGAATTACAATTCATAGGAAAAACATGAATAAGACAATTACCTTTTGAAATAATGGCTATAGGTGCAATTGAAGTTAGTATTTAATAAAAGCTAAAACCCTGTATCTTTCATACCGTTTTGTAAGCAAAACATCCCGAAGGAAACCATTGGTTTTAAAATAGAATAACAATATTACAGGGGAAAATCATCTCTCACACACAGGAAAATCATGATTGATCAGTTATTCAAAACAAGTTCATATAAAAAGTGGCACATTCTGTGCAATTGGGGTGTGTGTGGACTGGTCTGGATGCACCCAGCAGGGAATCTTAATGCAGAGGTATCAGAATTGCAGAGCAGTGGATGGTCTCTGGGATGTGAGGAGAAGCTCTTTGCCACGGACAGGTTACCTCACAAGTCAAAGGCAGTCTTAGAGCAAAGACCAAAAAATTGAACTTCAGGGCCTCTGACAAAGCTTGACTCATTCAATTTTGCTTCTTCATGTTTTCTCTGGAGGACAAAGTTCACGTCAACATTTGAATTTTCCTCTTGGATTTCTGCCCAACTGTCACTGGAAAAACAAACAAACAAACCTCCTCATTTCTACAGGGAAAGAACTACCGAGATACAGCCACTGAGATACTCAAATTTACTGAATGCTGAGTTTGTATGCCCCAGTTTAGCTGATAACACAACTGTGTAATATTCAACTTCTTCACAAATCATGCGTGCAGACGGTGGGTTTCAATTTGTGTCACTGTGTCACACTGTTTGGGTGTCAATTGTGTCACTGCAAACCTGTCCAATTTTATCTTTGAGATATAAACATCTCAGAAAATTTTATTCCTATAACAGCAGATCTTTAATTAAATAGAATATTGTAAAATAAATAAATGCATCTGTAAACATGCTGGAGGGCAGAGGAACATATTTTTATTTATATGATTTTAATAAAAGATATGTTTCTAGTTAAATCCCTGTGTGGGTAATCTAATATATAAAATGCAGTACAAGAAAGATGTGTCTGTATGCCACAGCTTTAACCAAAGTGCATTTTCATTTCAAAACTATTACTGCCTCATTTCTTCTCCTTCTCCTTCTCCTTCTCCTTCTCCTTCTCCTTCTCCTTCTCCTTCTCCTTCTCCTTCTCCTTCTCCTTCTCCTTCTCCTTCTCCTTCTCCTTCTCCTTCTCCTTCTCCTTCTCCTTCTCCTTCTCCTTCTCCTTCTCCTTCTCCTTCTCCTTCTCCTTCTCCTTCTCCTTCTCCTTCTCCTTCTCCTTCTCCTTCTCCTTCTCCTTCTCCTTCTCCTTCTCCTTCTCCTTCTCCTTCTCCTTCTCCTTCTCCTTCTCCTTCTCCTTCTCCTTCCCCTTCTCCTTCTCCTTCTCCTTCTTTCTCCTTCTCCTTCTCCTTCTCCTTCTCCTTCTCCTTCTCCTTTCCTTCTCCTTCTCCTTTTTCTCTTTCTTCTCGACTCTTCACACTTTTTCTGAGATTCTCCTAAGCTTACCAGGCACAAGTTTTACCTTCCTGGATCAGAAGAAACACTAGCCTGGTATAAGTAAAAATAGGTCATTTAGAGAAAAGTACAAAAATCCCCTTTGTGGACAAAGCTGAGTGTTTTTCTTGTGGTTGGGTTTTATTTTTACCTCCCCGTAGATCTTCTATACTTATTGTCTATAAGTTAGATGTTGCTCTTACTTTAAAAAAATACTCTTTAATTTTCTTCCTACTCATTTCTGTCACAGAAGTTTAATAATTTTCTGATTGCCCATTTAAAACACCCTCTGGACAATATGTTAGCCATTTAAGTGCCAATAATTTTTAAAAACTGTGCCTAAACCTTTGGTTCCCTGACAATGAATTCAACTGTCTATTTTTACTGTGTGTTCAAAATATTTTTTCTTTTCAGTTTGTTTTCTGTTAGCTCTGTTTCATTTAATATCTCCATGGCTTGACTACTGCCTGGAATAATATCTGTCTACCTATTTCTGTCTTTTTTTTTCTGTGACATGATTCTGCTGTACACCTTAGTAGTTTCTCACCTGTGAAAAGCACTTTAAAGTATACTGGAGTTGATTAAATCCTCATACTTATGCTCAGTCCAAGGGACTAGAAAAAGAGTTTTAATTTTCTGCTAAACTTTCCAGTGTCTGCTACAGAGAACTATGGGGCTGGTGGTACACGACCACACAGACCTGTAACAACTCAGGCAAACCGAGCTCATTCTTCAGGGTTCAGCTGGTTCTCCTGTAATGTGTGTGTGCAGATGTACTTCAAACCAGAGTAACACCAGGGCTTTCTGCTAGAGGCATTATTACCTTTGGGTTTGAGGAATTCAGAATACAGAGAATACAGAATTCAGAGATGGCTGATTCTTTCTCCCATTAAATGTATGGAAAAAAACAATGCACATTTATTTTTTCTGTTGATTCAAATATATCCCTCATCCCTTCTTTTTTTCCTCCTTTGCCTAAACATTGAAAACTTTCTATGGAGATTTAAATTGCCCTTGTTTTTGCTTACAAGATACAGTTTAGGCTTATTTTTCCTGCTGTGAAAACAAAGGGTTATAATAATTCACAATCATAACTGCAGCAGAAATGCCTAGCTTCCCTCTGCAATACCAAACAGACCTTTCCCTGGGATCACAGGCTATTTAAAGTGTTTCATTTTCTCCTGGTACAAGCAGAAGCCTCATCAAAACTGTGAATTTCAGATAAGCGTTTATCAGGCTTTTGCTGTAACCATCTCAGAAATGAGCTGTCATCAGCAAATTTAATCTGTCTCTGGCTGCTTTAATTGTTAGCACCATTTCTGCTAAATCCTTCACAGTCCTTATAGCATGGAAAGTTTCTTTAAGACTTTTAATTCAGTCAGCAGAGATTGCACATAGCTTTTTTTTTTTTTCGTATTTATGACTTCCACATTTAAAAAGGTGATGGACCTTGATTGAACAGCTGAATTATGGAAATTCAACTGCATCACTAGTATAAAATTCTGAGTCTGAAATATGGAAATATGTAGGTGAGAGGGTTTGGAGAGAACCCTGCCAGCCAGAATAGAGTTCTGGAAGATATTTTACTTTATTTGGAATGAGAACAGATAGAAACAGATTTTCTTTAGTGCTGTGGGTCATGGAATTTTACCGGTGTCTACAAATTATTGCAAACAGGCCCCAATTTTAAACATGATGAAGGACGAAAATTATGGTCTTATGCTTAAAGTTGCTGTAGGACGCCACAGCAAAGCTGGGTTCAATATTTCATTTTGCCACAGGCTTTCTCTGTGACCTTAGGCAATTCAGTTTGGCCTGGGCTCTCAAAGGATTCAGTGACATGAAAATCTTTGGAGCCTGTGGGAACGAGGTACCCCAAATGCCAGGTCCCGCCCATGAGCACTAATTACTACTGGATTTTATCTGCCAGTTGTTTGCTTACCCAGGGAGCACTGGGAGATCTTCCTACAGTTCTTCAGAAGCCATTTCAAATCTGACACTCCCAACTGGGTGTTCTTTAGGTGCCATCCAAAATTCTTCCACTGTTAAGCTCTTCTTGCAAACCACTTGTCAATATGTTAGAGTATATGTGCTAATTACACCAAAATGGCCCTTTTCTCAGATTAGTCCTTCAGTTTTGGCTTCTGAGAGTGAAGTCATAAATCTAGAGCTGAGTGGGTGCTGCACAATTAGGTAAACAGAGTATGCCTTTATCTCTCTCTATATATACCTATATAATTCCCTATGACTATATACCTACATAATGCATATCTATATATATATCAGTGACTTACATATATTTCAGTGAGTTATATATGTCAGCAAGGGACTATGATTACCGCTCTGAACCTTCCTGACGCAGCACACATTTTTCTGGGTAATTTAGACATTCATAGCATGCAAGAAGTTGCTTCATTACAACAGCAACTACAAAACTTTCCCAGGTAATCTGTTCCAAATACAGCCAAACACTGGGATAAGACCTCTTGAATTTTTATCCCTGGACAGTTTTTTAAAATTAAGCATCTCACAAAGATGTAAAAAACTTTGACTGGGAAAGAAATTAACAAGTTATGCCTGTATTAGTTAAACTGTGATTCATGGACAGCAGTGGGTCATTAGGCACCAATAAGCAGGCCTTGCTGATGACTATACACAGCATGTGGTGGGAAACTATAAAACAATAGAATTAGATTTATCTAATTCCAAAGAACTAACTTGCTGAGTTTGGCTTCTTTATCTTTATTATTTCATATGGTTGCCTTTTGAATTTCTTTATTTTTGTGAAACTTGTTTTCCTGTAAGAGGATCTTGCAGAGTCCATGGTAATATGTTTTTACTTTGAATGTATGCTTGTTCATTTGGTTGTTTGCTTTGGATAATTACATCCCTCCTGCCATATCATTCCCTTTTGTAAACTATGGGAGTTACTAATGCAGCATGATTTGCAAATTCAGATTATTCTAAATGAATATGCTATTTGAAATTCACTTCATGCAGTTTCAAGCATCCAAGTTTATAATATGCTTTTGCATTCATGCCAATAAAGATCAAATCTGAATGCTCAAAAAAAAAAAAAAAAGAAAAGTGAAGATAAAAGGATGTTTCTTCAGTTCTTCCATCTGATTGGAGCCTTTTATTTTGATCCTTAGGGACATCTGTGTCTGGTCTTGCCCAAGTTTTAAGGTTCTGACATGATTTCTCTTGTTGAGGGGTTTGAAACTGTCAAAGGTGATATTCCATCCCTCCCAGCTTGGTTAAGGCAAGCTCTAGAATGTTAAAAACTTGAACATAGACTCACTGATCTAATTTAAAATGTAAAAATTAAATTATATTCTGACCCAGTTTAAAATGTAAAAGTTCAAGGTAAAACTGAAGAAAATTAATATTTCATCTATGTATTTTTGTTCTCCCAGAACATAAATGGCATTGTATTTTCTATGAAAGTCAAAAAGAGCTTTGTCCTCAATCCAGCATGTTAAGAGAATGTTTTAGGCAGCACTGATGATATTGGCCATCATTTCTGCCCCAGCAGATTTTTCTTAGGTTCTTGAGGAGGCATAGGACATTCGGGTTGCAGTAGAACCTTTTGTGAACCCTGCAAGGCAGTAAATATATAGGGTGCAACCTGTCAAATTCAGAAGTTGATACCCTATGAATTCAATCACCAGATGCCTCGTTTCTCAGAACATGTAAATATTGAAACAAAAAATTTAAGCAACTGATACACTACATACCGTGCTTGAAAATATGGAACATATTCTGCTGCAAATTTTCTGGAAAGCATGAAAGTACCGACAGTTAATAAAGTCCCAAAGGAAGTCTTGTCCAGTGAATGGTTTTAGGAAATCCAAGCTCCAAGAGGAGCTACCGAGAGAGTCATTAACATAATGATGATACATTTTTCTCACATTCAAGAACGGACCCAAAAGGGATTCTTGATGTCACAGACACATTCTAGTGATATCTCTATATTAAAAAAAATGAGTGGAAATTTAGAGATTGTACCTGAACTGTTTCATTCAATATCAAAATTGGGAAGAGTTTCTACATGACTTGTGTTTTTCTTCAGAATCATGATGCTGCTTTCCATACCCTCTCATTCCTTTTCTATTCCTTCCAACTCACCTGTCATCTCACTCTTTTACCCAATTGACTAGACATCACAGAGTACTAGAAATTCTTTTTTGGGAATCCTAACATATTTGCATCAAACCCCACACAGTCAGATCAGTGTATTCTGGGGCTTTCTCTGTGTCTTAGAAGAGAATATAATAGATGAACCTCAAGAGAGCCAAAGTAAGAAGACAGATACCTACTCAAGACAGAAAAATATGTTACAATTGGATGAAGACCAAACTAAAATGACCTGTGACATAGACAGTGTTATGTCTCCAGGTCTTGATTTCCCAAATCACCCAGGCTGGGAAGATGGCCAGGCCCACCATGAATTCAATCCTACTGGGTTGCCTGGGTTTTTTATCCATCTGTGAAAATCAGTGCACAGAAGGGAAGGAGGAGAGTGAAAGTACAGGTACAAATTCAGATCTTGTTCCTACTTAGAGGCAAACCACAACTGAGATGCACATCCTTACCCAAATCCTAGAAGTGTTTCCAGGCCACCTGGTAGAGACAGAGAATGTTTGCATTGAATGTACTATTAGTGGAGAAGACCTAATGTCACCAGCAGCAGTCTTTATAATCCATACACACAAAGAACTACAATGTACTGGTGCATACTGCAAAAATAAGAATTCCTAAAATGCACGGCCAGTGGATATATTATATTCTCTGAAATAATGCTGATGAGGACACTTCCTGACTTCGATCTTGTTCCAAGTCTGGGAACATGAATTTCTGTAGACAAAACAGAAAGCACCTAATCTTCATTTACAGATCTCACTTAGTGAGAATCTACAGGAATCATAAACTGTTCTGTTGATAAACTGGCCTCGTTATGGGCTGTTTTTACACCTCATTGCTTATGTGAATTGGTTTGAGAAAGTGGAGTTGCACAAGTAGACAGGAGGGGACTGACCAGCATGAGACCTGTTTTCTTTTTCTCCCTACCATTTTCCTATCATTTCTCTTCCATATCAGAAGCCCCTCAGCTCAGAAAGGGATCCTCAGGTGACTTGGACCTCATGCACAGGCAGGCCATCACATTCAATATTGAAATTTAAACACTGAATTGTCACTTCTCTCTTTCCTGAAGGTATTTATCCCCTGAGCTACTAAGATAATGCAAGCAAACAATAAGCCATTAAAGGAAATAAAAAATAATGAAAGTAATTATCTGATTAAGTAATTTTAAAATAAACTCTTAATCTAACGATTTCAGCCTGTCATGTTTATAAACTCATTGGTTAACTATAAATTATTTTATTTTGTTTTAATAGCCAGTATTTTTGTTTTATTTTAAAGTCTCATCATTCTGGAATTTTTATTGGTTTTGTTGGTTGTATGGAGTTGGTTTTTGTTGTTTTTTTTTTTTCTCTAGACAATGCAGCTCAGAAGTTTTCATGCATCTCCTTGACAGATACAAACATAATTCCCATTGTGTCCTTACTGAATAAAATATTTAAAGTACAGAGCTAGCACTGGAAGATTGACTGCTCATTCTAAATGAACTTTCTGATACCAAATGTAAAACTAGGGGGAACAGAGCACCAGTAATGAAGCAAAATACAAGGTTAAGTATTGGAAATTAATTAGTGAGTTCATCAACAACAACCCTTTGATGGTCTGAACTGCTTCCAGAAAGATAAGGAGAGAACAATTTGAGAAAACAACTGTTTGAGAAAACAATTAAATCCCATCCGATACTTGCATAGAATTATTTCATATTGACATGCAAATCCTAAGACATGGATACACTCAAAATACTAATGCCCTATATATGCACATACTGTTTCTGCTCTTGTTAACATCAGTATGAAGCAGAGGTAAAATAACAAGAGGTCTACAACACAAAATTGACAAGAGGTCTAGTGCCATGATACTGAGGAAATTCAGACCATATATCTCTGACTTTAATCATCCATATTATCAGCAGTAACGCATTTGCTAACTACAGATCTCAACCGTTTCGGATATTGCATGAACATGTAACCAAACTCAGAATCTTTACCAGCAGGAGTCATTCATCCATACAATCTGTGTGGAGAGTAAAGTCTTTCTAAGTGAACCTATCTAGATTCACTTTCATCATATATCAGTGTGACTACATTGTATTTTCTGAGAACTTACTCAACAAGCTCCATTCCTGCTGTGCTACTTAGTGGCAAAGGACAGGGACTCAAATCAAAATCCTCCATGAGTGTTCAGGAATGAGTAGCCAATACAGAGCAAGTAGGACCAGATCCTTTCTTCTGCTCTCCAACTAAACTTGTTGGCTCAACCCCTTGATTAGGCAAGCAGACAAACAAGTGTAGATTGAGTCATGTTAGCATTGTTGTCAGGCTGTTCTGCCCTTCATCTTTATCTAGGAAACCAAGAAGGATAATACTGAGATATTGAATTGGAGTTTGAAAAAGCTGGGACCTTTGTCATGATGATGATGGGATCATGATGATGATGTCCTGTTGAGGGATGGGAATCCAAGCAGGAGCTACTGCTTTTGCAGACAAATGCTGACAGTGCTGGCTGCATGCCTGGGGCAGCCCATGCTCCTGCAGAGCCCCTGCCACAGCCGTCACCACAGAGCAGCAGGAGCCTCATCCACCAGGTCCTCATGTGCACTGAAGTCCCTGGATGTTTACTCCACAGCTGTTTTTCCTCTCTTGATTTGGAAGGAAGCAGAGATTCATTGAAGTCACCTTTTTTGCTGTTCTGTACCAGTTTGCATTTCCTCCCTAGGATGGGACCGGTGCTTCACTGACTCACCTCACCGGTGTCATTCAGCACAGGCTGGGATGTGAGTAGAGAATGGTCTTAAAATTCTTCCTTTCAGTGGATAATGGGCTGTAGAAAAGAGTTTATTGTTTCCGAGATAATACTATGTGATGACTAAATCTGGTGAGGAAATGGCCATCCAAGCATTACTGTAATAATGCAAGCACTCATTTATTTATCCTTTGATGATGTTCCAAAGAGCCTAATCAAGTTAGAGACTCTTTATTGTTACTTTTCCTAGGCAGGATTTTGACAACTTATTTGATGTTTAAAGTAGAATGTTTTTAGCTATTAGTTTGATCTTTATTTTATATTTTTTGAGCCAGTAAAAAATGAGACTCACTATAGCTACATGTTTGTGATCTGCAGCAAATGCTAAAAAAAGAGCACAGTTTTCTCACACCCTCTTCATACCAAATAATAAAGATGTGAGATTGTATCTATGTGTAAGGCTGAATGGGCTCAAGGGTTTAAGTAAATTGAGACTCTGGTCTAATTTCACAGTCAAAATTCCCTATATATTCAGTATGAAAAAACAGTATGCACCAGAAGGGGAGGATTACAACATGAGGTATTAAGTGTCTCAGTTAGCAAATAGCAGGAATCCTCTCTGCCTTGTTCATCTTCTTCCCAATGCCATAGCACATTCTTCTGGGAATCAGAATTAGAGTCCTAGACTTGGGAATCAGAAGAAATTTGTATTGCACACACAAAAGGGATTTGGGGTCAGTTTCAAAGGAGTGGAGGTGATACACATAGCTTCTTCCTTTTGCACAGGAAATCAGTTGAAGACAGCCCAACATGTCACAAAAATTTACTCATTACTCTGGCTATTAAAGAAGATCAGTAATACTAGAAAAAAAAATCCTGAACAATTACATCTCTGAATTGCAAAAGTGCCTCTGATCAATGTGCCTCAGGCACTGCCCCTGTAAGGCAATGTCAATGTTTTATGTATATATTGTGAAAATATGTGTAACTTGAAACTTTATCCCCATTCATATATTGGAAACAATATTTTTCTATGAATGTATCAGTAAAGTCAATGTGGATCCAGTTTCCTGAATTCTCCCACTATGTCTTGAACTGATTCCAGGCAGCCAGCCTCTCAGACCACCTCAGGTGCCAAAACTTCCTAACATATTTTAGTACACTGATCAATAGGGTTGTTTTCTTTGGTTTTGTTTTTTTTTCTTTCCTTCTTAGTCACAAAAGTTGCACAAGGTTAAAAAAAAAGCCACTGAATTAATATTTATTTTGCAACATAAAAGAGCCCAGCACTATCTACAAATGTTATAATTAATTGGGATTAATTTTATGTTCAAAGTTTGGCTCTGGAGGTGTTGATGGAGTAATACATCAAAGAGGCTTCACCTCTGTAAAAAATCAATGCTAAAGTAACCTTGATTACTGTCCCTGTTGATGTCACACATAACATTAATCAGTCATCATTTGCACTGAACACTATCATGAACAAATATTATTTGTTCTCTTATTGGCATTTTTGAGACCCTGGGATAAAATTCACTGCAAGTCTCTAAGAGGAGGTTTTCACCTTAGGGAAACTGTACAGGTTGTTCAGGAGCACATGGTCCAAGAGAAAAATTGCATGAATCTGAAAATCGAAAATAAGGAGATATACACTGCCGTGATAAGAGGGCAGTTACCTTACTCCCTTTCTTCCCATCCTTCCCTGCCTCTTCTCTTTTTTCATCTTTAATCTTTTTCCCTTCTGTTTCTCTCTCTATCTCTTTCTCCTTTTGTTCCCTTTTTCTTTCCCTTTCTTGCCATTTCTTCTCACTTTCTCACCCTCAGCTCAGGACTAGAAAGTATATTTGACAATGGCAGATTTCTGGAGGGAATGCTTTGCAATACAAGCAGGGGATCTCTAGAGATGCTGGGTCTGAAATACCTGACCTGTGAGGTATCTAAGCCTAATACAGCCAAGCAAAATATCAAAGCTAAAGCACCCAGCTCACCTTTAATAAGGCTTGCTATCGATTTTTGTGATTGCTCCTTTTATTCTTCAGAGCAAGCAAACATCTGCCACCCAGCTCCTGCTCTGCTGTTCCCTCCTTTTTGATTATTCTTATTAATTTCCAGGCCCTCAGGAGTCCCTTCTCTCTCCCTTCAAGTTCCTCTAACTGATTCAATCCCATTTATTTCAGTGCGGCAAGTTCATGCTGCTTCAAGCAAACCCTGAAAACAATTTCTGTATTCATAGTGGCTTCAGGGAACCTTGGATCAAGCTTTCAAGTATTAGCAAGGCTGAGTTCACATCTCACCTGGGCACTTCACAAGGTACCTCTTGGCTAAGGTTGTATTGAAGGGGCAGCTCTCCCTCCCTGGACCTTCTTGTCTCGGTGGGCAGCTGGAACTGACATGAGGGCTGAACACACATGATGGCATCAGCTCTCTTTGAGGTTTGTCCCAGACCACAGTCCTTCCTCTCTGCTTGTCCACAGTGAAGAATGTTTTGGCTTCATCCATGATTTAACCTCCTCCTTGAAGAAAAAGATAAATGGATAGGGATGGGGGTCAGTGTACAACCAGGTATCATCGCAGCATGGATACAGGCTTAAATCAGAGGAACCTGTGAAGAGTTGGATTCCAAACCAAATCTGTTCTTACACAAAGAAATCCTCTGTGGATCAAAGTTGTAGCTAAGTTATTCTACCTCTACTCAAATCCCATCTTCTTTTCTCCCCCCACATATTCACTGAGTATATTCCCCCCAGGGATGAAATCCAGTTTATGAATTTTTGTCATGAGAACAAATGACAGAGGAGAGAAGTTTGTGATAGCTTCTTATATTTTTTCTACTTTAGATAGAATAAATTAACTCAAACCAGAAAAATATCTTAAGATGCTTCTGTCACAGAAACAGTCAAGCATGACTTATGGATTTCAGCTGATGGAAAATATGTTAAAAAATTCATCACGATTTTTAGATACAGTCTGAATAGTAAGTGTTTATTTACCAGTTGGAAAATGGGGTTTTAGATCTCCTATACTGGTTCTGCTTAGTATAGCAGATGGTACCCCTATAGTGCCACAGTGTTTTCAAAGCCACATTGAGAAAACCTCCTTATTTCAATCCACGCTACATCTGTCCCTGAATAGGATGAATTAACCACAAACACACAAAGAATGAAAACAAATTTTAAACAAAAAAATGAGTGGCTATGAAAAACGTACATATTATAAATGTGCCAGATTCCTTTATTTAGAATAAGGAATAGCTTTACAGCTTCTTATTTTGTCAAATATCATTTCTCAGTGAGGAGAAAAGTGTTGCTTTTCACATTTAATGCTGAATTGTGAACTGTGGTCATTTCCCTCGCCTTTGTTGAAACACTAGACAGCAGTGGGGAAAAGAGCAGGGGATGGCAAAGGTAGAGAAATAGAGCTCTTGTTGATACTCCCAGGATCCAAGGCGACTGGTCAGACACGGATGAATGCTTTGGGCTGGCAGCCTGGCCACAGCAGATGTTGCTCTGGACCTTGGCTCTCTTCCCAGGTCTGGGATGTCATCTGGTTTATCTAGTCAGGCCCTTTTCTTTACCAGTCTTTGTAAGACTGGGCAGAGCTAGACAGGCTGTCTCTGCTTATCACATTGATAACCATGCAGTGCAGTAGATCTGAGAGACAAGTGATAAGCAAAGAAAAAGATACTCACACACTCAGAGGAGCAAAAATGGCTGTGGGAGAATCAGAAAAGAAAGGAGACGGTTCAGTTCTTTGTTGATTCAGTGGTGAGTGCCCACAGTGTGCTACTAAAGACATCATGTTTTAGAAGATGGGATGATGCATGAGGCTAAGAGACTTGGAAAATGTGCAAACTCTATTTTGGCCTACCCAGGAGATTTTTTTCTATGTTCCTTTAATGATGCATTTTTACAAAGATGCGAATGAATGGATGAATTCTCCAAATGAAAAATACTACCTGATATGTTATTTTAGATTAATTGTTTATTTTCATTTGTTTGTCTGTTTTAGTCTTTCAACTTCACTTCTGTATTTTTTGTCAAACTCCCAGCTACTCTACCCCTATTTGTCTGGATAAAAGTATTTACTGTTTTATTAGAATAATCTTTTCTGGCAGGCAAGATTGCTTTAGGAGAGCCCTGTTGAACTATCATCATTACGACACCTTCTCTGTTGTGTCAGTACTTGACTGATCCCTTGATTGCTTGGGGATCAATTAAAATTGCTTTTCTTCCCTTCCATTGGCATGTAAAGCAGTGAAGACAGCACCCAAAAAAGCTACATGATTAAAGTATGATTGCAGTGATATACAATTTTTTTCCTCAACTCACCTCAAATTTTTCCGAATGAATAAGATTTGAATAGAAACAATCTGTAATAAGATTTTTAAAAAAATAATTTGCATTACCCCTTTCATTGAAATTTCTTAGATATTTTCTCATTTTCAAGCATACTAAACATTGAAGAAGTTAATTTATGGTTTGACTTATTGCTACAAAAATGGTAAAACTTAACAGAAGCAAGGTGGAACAGTAATAGACCCAGTCCTGCAAAGGCTTCTTGGAGAACAAAACTGCATTCAAACACCAACAGGCATCAAACACTAAACTTTCAACCTACTCCTTGGTGGAAAAATAATAAATGCTTTTTGTCTTGCAGACAAATTAACATTTCTTTTTGCCTGTGGCCAGTCAGTCTGTCTTTGGTGTTTATAAATCCTCTGAATTCTTTTATATTTACTGTATGTAACTTTGTATTAAACCCCATTTATTTTCACTGTATTGAATACACAAATTTACAGTGTAACAGTGAATTGTGAATGGATGATCCAGATCACCTTAAAAGCATCATTCCCTGTATCTATTTATAATCAATTGGCAGTACCATAAACACATAGCTCCCATCCATTTGTTAAGACACTGTGAAATTTGTGAAATAATTTCAATGACTTTCACAAATACAAATGTTTGACAAATATAAGAATTGATGTTGATATCCAAAGTACAAGGGACATGACAGTGATTTCTAGATGCCCAGCTGGAATTACTGTCCCTGCTTTGGCTATCCTGTCAAATACTGCTCTAATCCTGTGACAAAAATAATGATGATGATGATGATGAAGAAATACCCTTGGAGTCAGCAGTCATAAATGGATTGCAAAATAATAAATGGAAAATAAGTGAAAGCGGGTCTTCAGCTGGGTTACTCAATTTCAAAAGGGAAAACTTTGACAAATTACATGAAGAAGCAAGTGAAGTCAGTGGGAGCAATGAGTTTGGAGGTTTGCAGTGTGACAGGTTCCTCCAAACTCTTTAAGTCAGCAGTGAAAAGTTATCTGAAACTTGCACATCAAGCAAGTGTGAACAAAACTTTCAGAAAAGGTTTCCAAAGGCATTTGGATGTATAGCCACCTCAAAAAGGACATTAAGAGTAAGCATAAAGCCTAGGAGAAATTGAGGGAAAAAAAGGATTGATCAGCAAGTAAAGGTACATCTTAGAGGTCACAAAGTGTAAAAATAATGTAAGAATTGCCAACAGCCACGCTGAGGTAGGCCTTTGAAAGTATATTAAAACAAATAACAAAAAAAAGCTCTCCAGTCATATAAATAAAAAAGAGAGCAGCAAAATAGGAATAGTCTCATATGCAGCAGGGTTGGGTAGAGAAAATGTAGTATATGTCTGGTTCTAAGTATTTAGCCTCATTTTCCAATAAAGGATCCTTCAACAGACAGAAGAGATAATAAAAGTATAGAAGTGAAAACTGCTATATGCAAGAGAAAGAAAACAAATATTTCATCTAAATAAATAAACTAATAAATGAATTTAAAATGTAATTAATTAATAGATTACACCCATTCTGAAATATAAATTAACAACTGTCAGGTAAGTATTTTATCTATAGGCTAAGACAACTAAAGAATAGCAGTTGGCCTATGATTTTATACTGTATAAATTATCTGCTCCTCAGTGACAAAGCTTCAAAGGCACAAGAAGACATTTCCTATCTTGAAACAATTCCCCATCTGAAACAGTTTGTGTTTGACCTGGGCATTAGGACAGGTGAGATTTTTACCTCTCTTGGCACAAAGAGACTTGAACAGACAACATTGCTGAGACAGAGCAGATGTGTTTCACTTCTGACTAACTTAGGGCAGATAGGCTTTGCCACTTACTTCTGCTCATCCTGGTTCAATCAACAAGTGCTGAGTTCAGGTTTCGTATCACCTCAGTGAGTTTAAGTTCCTGGATTCTGCCTGTGAAGTTATTTTACAAAAGGTGGGGATTTTTTCATCTTCTCGTTCTTGAGCTCCTCATCTCTTTTCAAGTGAGATGTTCTGGCAATGTGTTGCTTAACTACTCATCGTGGAAAATGAGGAAGGAACCTGCAGTCTGAAAATTATATTTAGTCTTTCTTTTTTCGCTTGTCCTGTGTAGTGAAGAACTGAAGCTCAGGTTTCTTAGTGTTGAGGGTTTCAACATGTGTTGAGGGTTTTTGGTCCCAGTTTGAGGCATTAATTCTCTTCTCACAATCTGCATAGTGAATAAAGTACAGCACATCGCCAGCAAACAAACAACAGTCCACTAATATTTAGATAAATATGATTTTTTTTCAATAATCAGATTTCAGGACTTTGTACTCAAGTGTCTTAGATTTCCTGTTGCGTAGACACCCTCTATCTCTGACCCAGAAAGTCTGGCTTTCTTTTGGCACTGTGGCACAGAATTTAAAAAAAAAAAAAATTAAAAAAACAAACAAACAAACAAAACACAAAAAACCCCAAAACAAAACAAACAAATAAACAAAAACCACAAAAAAACAAACCAAAAAGCCCACAAACAAACAAACAAACAAAAACAAAACACAAAACAAAACAAAAAAACCCACAAAAACCAAAAACCAAACCAAACCCCCCATAAACAAACAAACAAACAAAAGAAAAAACCTACAAAAACAACAACAACAAAAAACCAAACCAACAAAACAAAACAAAACAAAAAAACCCCAACCACACCTCACCCAGGAGATTAGCGGCTTGGGTTGAGTCAGATGGAGAAAAATGAAATTATGTCTTAGACTGGACCTCTAGTTTCTGGCACAAATGTTGCAGTAGAAACAACCCGAGGTATCACTGCTGTCCTAAGCTTGCCAGCTGTGTTCTGTGTACAGACACTCAGACCAGACTACCCTGAGAATCATAGCAGGAGTACTTTGTTTCTGATTTAGATTTGATATGCACACTGAAAAATAAAGGAAAATAAAATGCTTGAGCATATGCAACCCACATAACTTTTCAAGATAGAGCTCTTTCAAAAGAGTGGAAGCTTCTGAATTGATTTTGGGGAGGTGTTTGGCAGATTTGAGTGAAAAACTAGTATAGTAATCATTTGGCAATATAATTTTATATGGGACAAGGAGATAGGCTTCTGTTTGGATAGTTAAAAAAAAGAAAGCAAATGTGATCTTCTATGATTGCATAAGGTATAAATTATAAAATAAAATAAAAACCGCTTCAAATACTTGTTCATAGAAGTAGAAGAATCAAATGTTTTTAATAATAAATTTCTTGTTTGAAAATCTTTTTGTTTTGTTTTGCTTTACAATAAAGATTTCTACCGGCAGGGCATTAAAATATATTATGAAAGATTTATACATTCATTAATTCCATGGCAAAGGTCATGTATATCACTGGGTAAAGACAATGAGAAATGTTTTTCTTGTGAAATAAGGTTCTTAATGAGACCACCTACTCCTTCCTTCCCTGCTGAAACCAGTTAGATGTATCAATTATTTGTTTTAATAGGAAGAGCTGTATAATAGTCAAAGAAGGGATGTAAGCCAAGTATTGTTATATACAGAATTACTCTAAGAGGATCTATAGTTCAAATACTAATCTGTAAAAGAAAGAGCAGCCTTGCTCTGGATACAGATTAGGCAGCTCAGTTCTGTGGATTTTAACAGACCACCACCAAGTTTCATGTTTCTGGAGATTCACGGATGACATGGAAAATGGTAGGTATCTAAAACAACCAGGTTTTGGTGAGATTTTCCCACATGCTTTTATGTCTAACTGTATCTGAATCTATTTGTACTCTAGTGCTTTGGAAGAACGCAGAGGTTTTCCTCTTTCAGCGGAAGCCACAAAAATAGTCAGAGGGCTAGAATTCCTCTACTGTGAAGACAGGCTGAAAGGGTTGGGATTGTCCAGCCTGGACAAGACAAGGTTACAGGCAGACATTACTGAGGTGTCCCAGTACCTAAAAGAGGCTTGGAAGATGGACTTTTCACCAAAATTTCTTGTTCTTGGCTTTAATCTGGAAGACAGTAGTTTCAGATAAGGTATTAGAAAGAAATTATTAACTGTGAGAGATGTGAGGCACTGGAATTGTTGTCCAACAAAGCTGTGGATGACCAGTCCCTGGGAGTAGTCAAGGCCAGGTTGGATGTGACTTTGAGCAATCTAGTCACGTGGAAAATGTCTCTGCTAGTAGCAGGGGAGTGAACTAAATGACTCTTAAATGTCCTTTTGAATCCAAACTATCCTCTGATTCCATAAGTCACCAGAAACGTAACTCTTTTGTTTTGGCTTTCCTGTCCACTCCCACAAACATTTCCTTCTGGAACTAAACTAACAGGGTTGTTACATGCAGAGAAGTCTGCATACAAAAGATTGCAATCTGGTGATTTATTCTTTACAAGTTTCTATTCTTTGAGTTGCTAGATCATTTCACTGCACTGACTACCTGCTCGCTAGTTGGAAAACATCTTGAATTTACATTGGGTATGTCAAGCAATTTGACCAAAACATCTGTGAAGAGAAATATTGGATTGGGGACAGATCACAATGATTTTTGAACCTTCAAATTGTGAAAAAAGAAAGGAAAAGTCCTTCTGCAAATCTTACATTTATGTATAAAACTTAATTATGCCAAAGTGGGATTATGAGTGGGATATGAGACATGATTAACTGAGAACATCTTTGTAGCATTGTTTTCAATTCAAGAGTGGAATAAACACAGAACCCTTGGATGAGAAAAGGACTAACCCACATCTAAGCCGGTGTTCCTGTGACAAGACAAGAAACGCCTAGGGAAACCACCCAAATTCTGCAAGCAGAGAGGTGGCTGAATGATGGCTCTCCTCCAGCGTGCACAGCAAACACACAGGGATTACCACTGCCTTGTGGAGGCTGCAGTGACATTTGCAGAGTTAACAGCACTCGTGTCTCAGGCTCCAGGCAGAAAAGACTTTCACCGTGCTGGAGCATGATGCTTGGACAAGTGCCCCCTGCCCTCCCTTGAAACCACAGGGATGTGACATTTCAACTCGAACAAGTGGGCAGCCCACAGAGAATAACAAAATAACACCATGACAACCGCCTGTCCGAGCCACCTCCCCGGGTGTGAGATCCTCATCACGTCCCCGTTTAGCAAAACAAAAGTGTTTCAGACGCTCCAGCACAACTTTGAAACTCCATTCTTTGTGGAGCTCCCCATGAACTGCCTGCTGATAGGTGTTTTATTTAAAATGCTTGTGACATCAAGATAGAAAGGCTGTAGCTGCTGTTGAAGTCACAAATGGGGGGGAAAAAAGAGAATATGAAAATTCAGCTGAACGGCTACTGTCTAGGACTCGTGTGGTTCTCTTGTATGAATGTGCTTTTTGTTTGTCTTTGCATTACTGCCTGTGAACAACAGAGATTTCTTTCTTTCTTTTTAAGTTCTTTTCCATCAGCAGGGTGCTATTCACTCCCTCAGAGCAGTGAAGGGTCTGAATCTGGAATTTTGCACCAGAACTAAACTTTCATGCTTGGGGGAATAGCCCCAATGAAAGCAGTAAGAGCATTTAATATTTGATCATGAGTTCCACTGAAAGACATTTCCTTCAAAATAATAGTTCATTCTCCAATCATTTCCTTCTTCAAAAAAAAAAAAAAAATGTTAGATGGAGTTTTAAAATTAATATTCAAAGATTAAATAATGATTTTACATTGTTGTTTTGAAACCCCAAATATTTAGACCTATTGGTCTAAATAGGTCTAAATGTGATATGCAAAAAACCCCAGAAACAAACACAATATATTGTTGGCATGAAATTCCTGTTGAGTCTGGCCCTTTAACAGATTTTGTTTGTCCTTTTAGCTCTCAATAGATACAGTATATAGCTTTCATTGTGAAATTAAATTCACAATGTTTCATGCAACATGATTATTCCTTTGCCACCAACTAATTATCTAAAAAACAAAACAGAACAATAAACTATATGAATTATTGCAGAACAGCCATGGCAGCTGCTTGCACTTTTGCAAGTTTTATTTTATTTAAGTCATTTTCATCTCTCAGCATTCTTTTAAATTATTGAGGGATTTTTGTTCTTAGTTTTTGCTTTAGTTTAGAACTTTTTATGTTTTAACATAAATAAATATATGTGTCTATGTAAATATGTTATCATACATGTATTATACAAAATCCATGTGAGGTGCAGGAGCTGAACATACAGTAGTGACAGGGAGTGAACATTTTTTAAAGAGAAGAATACCGTAAGAATATATTTCAACAGGACTATTAAAATGTACTATTCTGGAGGAGTAACTAATATTGTAGAAAGAAAATTATAGATAACACAGGTAAATATTGATACACCACAGTTATTTAATTCCTGCCTAATTACTAAAAAGATTTATAGGATCATGGAGTTGTAGCTATAAACCTTAGTTTCCTTGGCAAAAGTTCAGCTGATTACTTTAAGAGAGAAATGACCTAGAGACACCAAGATTCCTGACTTTGGTGGGATTAGATGGAAATTCTGGTCTCCAGAGAATTATCCAATCAGGTCAGCAACTAGAAGAATATTGATGGTCACCATTAAGGGGATTACCTCCTCACTTATAGATATAGTTATGTTCAAATATTTTCTTAAATGCAGCCTTCAAAACCAGACAGACATGAGAAAATGTATTTGTATGCAAATTGAGCTTTCTGCTTTAAGTTGCTAATCGTGGTCGTTTTTGCTGTAATTGTGTGTTTCCCCATGTGGAAAAATGTGACGGTGGTGCACTGAATACACAGCACAACCAATTTTGTGTCACTTTAACAACGGGCTAGCCATTCATTAAATATAGTAAGGCTAGTCCAAAGAAAAATAACAAGCCAGCTGTCTTAGTGGCTTCCAAATTGCTTGCTATCACCCAAAATATATTTTATCCTGCTCTCAGACACTCTAATGACTATGCTTCCAGTTCTATACTGTCTATTTACATCAATAATGCAAGTGCAAAATTAATATCATGTCAGTGTGATGTATCATCTGAGAAAAATAGAAGCAGGCTGAACCTATTTTGTAGAGGACCTGAGAATGACAAAAAAACTGCAATGTTCTGAGCTGCATCATAGCTGATGGCAGGTGAGAGTCAAAGTCTTTTAACAACTGCCAGGAGGTAACAAGGACACCTCTGTCTGCTCATCTCAGCAGAACTGGCTAAACGCAGATTCCAGATGCATTTTGCCTTTTGAACTTTTACATTGTATTATCAAAAAAAAACCACCCCAACCTGCGCCTACAAAGAAGGAGGAAGCATTTACAAACATAGAACTTGTAGTTCTTTACCAACAGCTACAATGTTGATTCTTGTAAGGCACTCCAAAAATAGTTTACTGCATTCTTTGGACCCCCCACTCTAATCTGCAGTACAGTCGCTATTCCAAACATCTGTTATTTTTCTGTCTCTTTTTCTTCATTCCTTTACACAAAGCTGCACTTGGTGGATTTCAGCTGCTATCCAATTATTTGGCAAAAGGATGTGAGAATCCAGCTTCTTACGGGGTTTCAGTATGTGTGGGATTGAGGTAGCACAGCAGTTCCCTCCTTTTTCTGAGACTGCTGCCGCAGCAACTCCAACAACAGAAATACACAGTCAGCGGATTCGTTATTTTCATTTTCTACTGTTCTTGGCACAGAATTCTGGAATGGGTAAATTAAAATGGTGTCTGCCTAATCCCTCTGAGAGATTTGCTTGCAACTTAGACTACAGCATTTTTCTTGAGAAGACTTAAATAATGTCATGTGTTTCTGAGCTGGATTCTCATTTTAGTGTAATCAGTTTTCATTTCCATTTCAATGGAATGTGTTCTTTAAGCTCTAACGTACAAGTAAAG